>NC_057801.1:414017922-414054694 GCF_018294505.1 Triticum aestivum
AAGGGCTTATATTGAAAGTAAATAACAAATACTGCCACAGTCGGACGTCTGAGCGACATCACAGAAAGGCCTTATATTGAAAGTAAATAACAAATACTGCCACAGTCGGACGTCTGAGCGACATCACATAAAGGGCTTATATTGAAAGTAAATAACAAATACTGCCACAGTCGGACGTCTGAGCGACATCACAGAAAGGGCTTATATTGAAAGTAAATAACAATATTGCCACAGTCGGACGTCTGAGAGACATCGCGAAAAGGGCTTTAAATTTATATTTCATATCTGTTAAACTCGCAAAAGTAATACTCATAGGAAAAATATTCAACATGTGATAATAAACGGGTTAGTCCATCTAGAGGAAATAAACATTTAACCGGAAATTAACACCTATGTGGTTCTCCGAAATTTCTGTCACCGAGATTGAAACTCGACAAGATAAGTTGAACACAGTACTTGGACATGGATAAGATGATTCAAAGGAATTTTTGACTCTGCAGAGTTTGTACTAAAATGTCCACAGCCAACGGGTTTCCGTAGTCACGAAGGACTAGTTCTGTTTACGGTATTTCGGAAGAAAACACATCTAACCAGTACACACCCATTCCACCTCACGATGCCAGGAATCACCCTAGACAACATCCAAGAAAAACTTTGAGACGGGGAGGTCACAACCTCGAATAGCATGGGATCAAATTTCTATACGCGCGCTCTAAGGGGTGCCCCCCTCTCAGTCCCAACCGGAAACACCCATGCCCCCTGACCGGATGACGGGCTTTAAACTAGGGCCATGGAACCCTCATCCCGGCCTCTCTATTTGGTGTGTACCAGGAAAGTGGTTTGCAACTTACTAAGCCATATTCCTTGCGGAAAACATGTGGTAGTACCGGAAAGGAAATGAATGGGAATGTGACTTGATTCACGTTGACATTGAAGTCAAATAGTCTAGCGTAAGACTGGCATGCCACAACACTGCCATCTTACCCATTCTCATGCCATCACATGGCCATGCAAACTTTTATCCAACAACATATGGATTTTCGAAACTCACTTGCCTCATCTATGCATGTAACATGACATTCATCAAGATGCTCATAAACATGCCATGAAACTACTCAATGCAAACAATTCCAAGAGACTCATCATATCAAAACTTCAAACATGCTTGCCTGGTTCTGAGTAGTCGGAGCCTAGCTCGGTGAAGTTCGCGGTTCCGTCACCTCCTTCGGTATCTACGGTATACAGAAATATACGCACTATCGTAAATACCATGAGGTGCACAAAAGTATTCCAAATATTTTTCAAATAAATTTGATAAAAAACTAGATAAAATTTTAAAGAGGACAGAAAAAGAATCAAACAAAAATCCTTCTCTGTTTAAAAGTTATAAGGGCTTTAAATTCAGGGACCTTTTTGTAATGAAACAGAAACTTCCCAGGGTGCTAAGCAGAAAAGTCCAGAAAACGATTCGGATTAGAAAGCGTATTTGCCTGAGTACGCTTTCAGAAAACGGTTCGTTTAAAAGGAAACGAGAGACTGACAGGCGGGTCCCACCCGTCAGGTTTGAAAATTCAAACGAGGGGACGGAGCTGGTCGGCGCCCGAGAGCTGCGGTGGTCGCTGGCGGCGATCCACGGCGAGGCAGGGGGATCGGGCGGTACCAGAGTGATCAGCGTGTCCTTCTGTGTCGGTGGGTGGTGGTGTTGGTCGCCGGCGAGCACCACGTCGACGGCGGCCCTTGCTCCGGCGGACGGCGGCTCGGGTGGAGATGGGTCTTGTCGAGGAGAGCTGTGAAGGCCAAATCGAAGCTTGGGTTAGCTCACTGGTTGCTCGAGGTGGCTACTGACGGGGTTTGGGCATCGGGGATGGCCTCACCGAAGTTAATCGAGCTGGTGGCCGAGGCGGATCGGGGCGGCCGGAGTTGGGGGAGGAGACCTCCTCGAGGTCCTCCTAGTGGCTTGGTGGAGTATTGGTGAGGTGCAGTGCTGGTGTGTGCACGAGAGCAAGCTCGGGGCTCCTTTTTATAGGCGATCCGAGGCGGTGGCAGTGAACGGAGTTCTCCGGCGATGGTTACGGCGGTGCAGAGCTTGGTCGGGGAGGTTTAGGGAGTTGGGCGTCAACGTGGAGTTCCACTGGTTCCGTTTTGACGCTAAACACGCTTGGATTAGGAGCCCTGGGTGGATTCGACGGAAAGGGGCGGCACGGGCCCGTCGGCGGCAGAGGGCGTGCCCTGTGCTTGCCGGGCCACGGCGACGGTGCTGCCAGGGTGCGCTGGCATGCATGAGCCACGTGGAGGGCTAGGGAGCAAAGGGCGGTGCAGAACGGCGTAACGGGCCGGAGCAGGCTCTGTTTGGCCTCCACGGGTGGCTCTGCCACCGCAGAGGCTGCCGGCGTTGAAGATGCTCGCCGCCACCGACGCCTGCATCCGTCCAAGCGGGCGAGCGGTGCTCTGGCCAGGGGGAAGAGGCCATGCGCAAAGCGCCAGGGTGCACGAACGACCAGTGCCAACACTCTGACGAAAACGACACTGCAACTCTGAACTTTTCTGAAGGTGCACAGGAACAGTGTCGACCAAGTGTTCGACGAAATGATTTTGGTATGTGGGAGGTTCTCCTTGAGCTGATCTTTGGTGGGGTGGCCTCTCATTGCATTTGGGGGCTGCCTGAATTTTGGTGGAATTTTTGGAGAAGAGGAGATATGAATTTCACCAAATTTGACAAATCTGGTCCAAACTTGCAGAGGCTGAAATTTGAAAAAGTTGAAAAGAAGAAGAGTGGATCTTGATGGTTCTAGGTTGTGGTTACCAAGGACCATCCAGAGGAGTTGGTTTGAGATCAAAAATCAAAGGCATTTAGGTACTTGCTTTGCAAATCACCTAGGCTCAAAATAATGGACAAAATTGTTTTGGGGAAAGAAATAAATGAAATAAAATCCAAAAATGAGTTGGACTTGTTGGGACAGAATATATGGATTGCCCCAAAGTGGAAGGAGGGGTTTTGGGAAGTTTTACCATATGAGGCATGGTAAAATCATGAGTTGTTTCAACAAAAGAGAAGTCCCAAAATTTCTAGGGTTTTCTTTTAAAGGAAAACAAATCCCAAAAATATAATTTTGAGAAGAGGGCAAACAGAAGAAGGTTTTTAATAACCAATACCAGGGTTGAAGAAGATGCCAAAATAAAAACCTTGTCAAAGGGGAAAAAGTTTTGAGAGAGAGATTTTTGGAAGAATTTAAATGGCCTTCTTCAAATCCAACAAAGTTTTTGCTGAAAACCAAATAAATTTTTTTTGGAGTGTCTCAACACCTACCCCCTTAGGAAAAATCTCGTCCCCGAGGTTTCAGCTGATCCTCAAATAGGTGTGGATGCTCTGCTCGAAGAAAATCCTCTCTTTCCCAAGTGGCTTCACTCTTGGTGTGATTGCTCCACTGAACTCTGAAGAACTTGATGGTTTTCTATCGGGTCCTTCTTTCAGACTCCTCCAATATTTTTACTGGATGTTCCCGATAGGTGAGTTCTGGTTGCACGTCAATGTTTTCATGGGATACTTGCTTCTCTGGGTTGCTCACGCACTTCCTTAATTGCGAGACGTGGAACACGTTGTGGATATCGGATAATTCTTCGGGTAAGTCTAGCTGGTAGGCTACCGTGCCTCTTCGTGCCACTATACAGAATGGTCCGATGAATCTTGGTGCTAGCTTCCCCTTAATCTTGAATCGTTGCAGGCCCCTCATAGGAGATACTCGTAGATACACAAACTCACCGGGTTCGAAACTGATTCAACGATGTTTCTGATCGTAATAACTCTTCTGTCGACTTTGAGCTGTCTTGAGTCGGTCCCTGATTAGCTTGACCTTTTCCTCGGCTTCTTTGAGCATGTCTGGGTCGAATATACGGTTGTCTCCGGTCACTGACCAATTTAGCGGGGTATGACATATCCGCTCGTACAAGGCTTCATATGGTGCCATTTGCAGGCTGGCCTGGTAACTGTTGTTGTATGCGAACTCTGCGTATGGCAAGCTTTCTTCCCAACTGGTTCCATAAGTGAGGACACATGCTCTCAGCATGTCTTCTAGAATTTGGTTTACGCGTTCAGTTTGTCCGTCAGTCTGGGGATGGTATGCTGTACTGAAAGCTAGTTGGGTTCTCAGAGCCTGTTGCAGGTGATCCCAAAATCTGGAGATGAATTGTGTGCCCCTGTCAGATATTATTGTCTTTGGAACTCCATGTAAGCAGACGATACGAGAAAGATAAAGCCTTGCAAGCTTCTGAGTGGTGTGGGTTGTCTTCACGGGGATGAAGTGTGCTACTTTAGTCAGTCTATTAGTGATGACCCATATGGCATCATGTCCGTGTCGTGACCGAGGTAGCCCAACAATAATATCCATTCCAATCTCGTCCCATTTCCACTTGGGTATCTTATTTGGTTGTAATAGTCCGGCCGGTTTCTGGTGCTCGGCCTTGATGCATTGACATGAATCACAACATGCAATAAACGTGGCTATGTCCCTTTTTATACCGTGCCACCAAAATGTTTCCTGAAGATCCTTGTACATTTTTGTTCCTCCAGGATGGATTGTATACGGAGCGGTGTGGCCTTCAGCTAAGATTTGTTGTTTAAGGTCCTTGATATTTGGTACGCAAAGTCTATTTCCGTACCACAATATTCCCTGCTCATCGATAACGAATTCTGAGGCCTTGCCCAAATTCACTTTCCGTTTAATGCCTTCAATGTTGGGGTGCCCATGCTGAGCCTCTTTAACCTTTTCTATCAGGGTAGGCTATATTTCTAAATTTGACACACTGCCTTCGGTGACCATTATTAAGTTGAGTTTGGCAAACTCCTGCTGAAATTCAGGTCTCAACTTTGGTAGGCTGTTGTTGTTCGGGTTGGGGTTCCGACTTAGAGCATCTGCCACTACATTTGCTTTTCCTGGATGGTAGTGTATGCCAACATCATAATCCTTCACTAGTTCCAACCAGCGTCGTTGCCGTAAATTCAGTTTCGGTTGTGTGAAAATATACTTGAGGCTTTTATGGTATGTGTATATTTCACAACGATTTCCAAGTAAAAAGTGTCTCCATTCCTTAAGTGAATGTATAACTGCTGCTAACTCGAGTTCATGAGTAGGATAATTTTCCTCATGCTTGCGAAGTTGTTTGGAAACATACGCTACTACCTTGCCTTCTTGCATCAATACGCATCCGAGGCCCTTCCGGGATGCGTCACAATACACCTCAAAATTCCTGTGTATGTCTGGCACAATTAATACTGGTGATGTCGTTAATTTCCTTTTTAGTTCTTGGAAACTTTTCTCGCAAGCTTCCGTCCATTCAAACTTCTTGTCTTTCTTGAGTATCTGCGTCATTGGCTTTGCTATAGTGGAAAATCCTTCAATAAATCTTCGGTAGTAACCTGCCATTCCCAAGAAACTCCGTACGTCCGTTACGCTAGCTGGTGGTTTCCAACCAAGTACGGCCTTGACTTTTTCCGGGTCTACGGCAATACCTTCTTGGGTCAGTACGTGGCCCAAAAAACCTACCTACTTTAACCAAAATTCACACTTGCTGAACTTGGCGTACAATTGATGTTTCCTGAGTTCTCCTAATACAATTCGGAGATGTTCAGCGTGCTCTTCTGGTGTCTTGGAGTATATCAGAATATCGTCGATGAATACCACAACAAACTTGTCCATAAACTTCATAAATACTTTGTTCATGAGGTGAACAAAATATGCGGGAGCGTTTGTTAGTCCAAATGGCATTACTGTGAACTCATACAGTCTGTATCTGGAGGTGAAGGCTGTCTTGGGGATATCTTCTGTGCGTACTTTTAATTGATGGTATCCCGATCTTAAGTCAAATTTTGAGAATACCTTAGCCTGAGCGAGCTGATCAAATAAATCATTTATCCGTGGCATCGGGTATTTGTTCATGATTGTGACCATGTTAAGTGCTCGATAGTCGATACACAATCTCAGTGTCCCATCCTTCTTTTTGGCAAATAAAATTGGTGAACCCCAAGGTGAGGAGCTGGCTCGGATATATCCTTTGTCCAGTAATTCTTTTATTTGCTTCTTCAATTCTACCAATTCAGATGGTGCCATTCTGTATGGTTTCTTGTATATGGGGGCGGTTCCGGGTGCTAGCTCAATGCGGAATTCTATCTCTCGGTCTGGTGGCACGCCTGGTAGTTCTTCGGGAAATACATCTGGAAATTCACACACTACTGGAACCTTGCTTAATTCAGAAATATCCACCTTGTTCAATCTCGGTTGCCAGGATATTTTTCTCTCTTTGGCTGAAACTTTTATTGTCTTCCCATGGTGGTGGGTGAGAATTACGGTCCGGTTGAAACAGTCAATAAAACCTTTGTTGGTGGTTAACCAATCCATCCCTAAGATGACATCCAGACCTTCATTTTCCAAAACAATAAGGTTGGCGTGAAATTTCAATCCTTCAAACTCAATAATCACACCTTGGCAGTAACTCTGGGTAACTTGCTTAATTCTAGGGGACTTGATGATCATGGATTTTTCCAAGGGAAGCATCGAAAAATTATTTTGCAAAGCAAAACTTTTCGAAATGAATGAGTGAGAAGCTCTAGAATCAAACAAAACCATGGCAGGTATTGTGTTGACAGGGAATGTACCGAGTACGATATCCGGGGCTTTCTGTGCTTCCTCTCTGGACATGTGGTTCAGATGACCCTTCCGGTGGTTGTTATTGGGGTTGAAATTGTTGCGCTTTGGCGCTGAATTATTGCCACCGTTGTTCGGCTTTGGGGTCGAGTTCCTTGGCTTGGGGCACTGCTTGGCATAATGCCCTTCTTCTCCACAAGCGTAGCAGGTAACGCCTGGGCGATATGTGAACTCCTTGTCCCTTGCATGGAAATTCTTGACTGGGCGTGAGACATTTGTTGTGGGTTTGTGTGTCCCACCTTTCTGAAAATCCGTCTTGCTTCGGTGGTTGCGAGCAGGATTAGTCTGGTCCCTTTTTCGCTTGCGGAAATCCTCCAAGTTGCGTCTCTCATTTTCCAAGGTAATGGCCTTATCCACTAGCGTTTTAAAATCTGGGAAGGTGTGCACAACCAGCTGGCATTTGAGCGCGGGTGCCAGACCGTCTAGGAATTTTTCCATCTTCTTGCTTTCAGTCATACGCTCTTCGTTGGCGTAGCGAGACAATAGAGTAAACTGACTATTGTATTCTGACACCATCATGGTCCTCTATTTGAGACCATCAAATTCTCTCTTCTTGATCTTCATAAGACTTTTAGGAATATGTGCCCCACGAAAACCTTCCTTGAACTCCTCCCAGGTTATATTATTTTAGTTGGGGTGCATGTGTAGGAAATTTTCCCACCACGATGCAGTTGCTCCAGTGAGATAGTGTGGTGCATATAGCACTTTCTCAAGATCTGAACACCGTGCAATAATTAATTTTCTTTCCATGTCTCGAAGCCAGTCCTCAGCCTCAAGATGTTTCTCAGTATGAGAAAATGTTTGGGGACGCGTCTTCTGTAGCTCAGATAACTTGGATTGCTGCTGATACTGTCCATGGTGATTTCCCATATTGATGACTTGGTTCATCATTTCCTGATGTTGTTGCTGACTTTGCTCATAAAGACGGCACATTTGGGAAAGTGTTGTTTCACTGTCCTGTTGACTTGACTGCCCTTGTGTGAAATTGTTGCTTGGTTGTGTGCCATAATTTTCCTTTGACGGAGTTGGCATGGAGCGCGTCCAAGGACGAGACATTTTTCACTCTGGGGATATATTTTGTAAAACTCATAAGAAAGGGAAAAGAGTCGCAAAATTTCAATAAATGCATAAATACTGGGAAATTTTTAAATGCTCCATGATTTTTTTAAAAAAAAGAAGAATCGATTGCGCACGGAGAAGGACTGCTCATCACATATCTTACACGCAGGCGGTAATTATACAATACATCACTCAGGATATGCGTACATATTCCTGACATGTTATTTAGGCTAGTGCACTTCTCCAGTTCCTACATGATGCGCAAACAAGCTACTTCTCACAACTTATGTACATATGAACATATCATACAGAGCGGTACATCGCATGACGGCTAAGCGTACTCAGTCGGAGATGGTGAGGATCTCCTTTGCCCTACCGAGGGTGAGGCGCGGTGAGGCTGGGGACTCAACCTCCTCCTCGCTAATAGGCTCCAGACGTGAAGCGCTGCGCTGAGTAGATGGAGCGGGAGCCATATGCGGAGCAACATGAACTGGTGTGGGCGCAATGGGTGGTGTAGAGCAGACTGGAGTGGGCGCAATGGTTTGGTTGAATTCCTCGGTGGAAGGCAGGCGATGAGCAGTAGCAAGAGTGGTAGGTGCATAAGATGCTGAGGATGAGACGAAAGTCAGTGGTGGTGCAGCGTGCAGGAGCTCCCTCCTGTTAGCGGCACAGCCATGGACTGAGTCCATGCGGGTAGCCACGAAGTCGTCCACCAGGCTGTCGAAGGCTGCCTCCAGAGCCCGGAGGTACTCGATAAGCACCTCAAAAGCCTCGTCTCGTTCTCCTCTGGGGCAAGAGAACGCGTAGTGACAGGCGTATGGCACGTGGCATGGAAGGTAGCGGTAACGACGAGTCTTCATCGAAGGAAGGACATCCTTGAGATGAGCTATCGCCTCACGGGCTGCCATCTGCATAGCATGCTTCTCCGTAGGCATGGCTCTTCCCAAGAACCGGAAGCGGCATAATTCAACACGCCCTCCCTTGAATTGCACCGCGGCCTGGTGCATGGTCAGACTGTCGTTGACTTTGTGCTGATAGAGTGTGAAGACTGGGCGCATAGATGGCCCCATCGCGACCTGGACGATGAAGGAGAGAAGCTTGACGAACCCATCAGGCACGTTGGCGAACATCTGTGACTCGCAGTTGTTGTCAGCCATCTACAAAAGTAGGCAAAAATTCTGAGTGGTCAGATCATAAATTTATGCTGACTGTCAGAAAATGACTGCATTTGCAAAAATAAGAATTAGCTCTATCATGCTAATAACTGATTAGCGATCGCACCTAGTGGCTTCCTACAGTCAGCCTGGCTCTGGTACCAAGCTTGTCACGACCGGTTTTCCAATAAAATACTTATTGAGAAACCAATCTTTTTAGTCCAGTATGAGGAAAAATCCTCCTGACTGGTAGACAAAGTCTTGATACAGTAAGCCAGTAGTATTCAATATATTACAAGGTCGAGCTGGGGGTGCTCAACACTTTATTACAGACACGCCAATAATTATACATAAAGGCGGATATGGCACAATGGTGTGGTGGCATACTACTGACTCAAGAATAAAGTGGTGGTGGAAATATCACAGTGGAGTGGATAACATGACTCCTAAACTGGCAGCTCATCGAGCGTCGAGGTGAGGCTCGATAAATTTATTTGGGTGGCGGAAGCGGATATAACACAGTGACCAAATCCAGGGTCGCACGAGACTGACTGGGACTCCTCTAGGCGTCGGACTCGCTATCGAACTCTTCATCCATGAGATCGCCTTCGTCAGCATCTGGCCAAATCAACAAGCCAGGTGAGTACTTTGAAAGTACTCGCAAGACAGTTCGGACATAAGATATAACAAATGCATGTATGAATGCGTCATGAGCAATTTGTAATACACATACAAATGATGACTTGCATGACATTATTTAGTAATAAGAAAGTCAGACGGTAGTAAAAAACTGAAAACCGATCGGGTGTCTGAAGCGATGCCTCGAAGGGTGAACAAATAAATAAATCATGCCGCAGTCGGGCGTCTAAGCGACACCACATAAAGGGCTTATATTGAAAGTAAAAGACATGCGTGCCACAGTCGGACGTCTGAGCGACATCACAGAAAGGGCTTATATTGAAAGTAAATAACAAATACTGCCACAGTCGGACGTCTGAGGGACATCACAGAAAGGGCTTATATTGAAAGTAAATAACAAATACTGCCACAGTCGGACGTCTGAGCGACATCACAGAAAGGGCTTATATTGAAAGTAAATAACAAATACTGCCACAGTCGGACGTCTGAGCGACATCACAAAAAGGGCTTATATTGAAAGTAAATAACAATATTGCCACAGTCGGACGTCTGAGCGACATCGTGAAAAGGGCTTTAAATTTATATTTCATATCTGTTAAACTTGCAAAAGTAATACTCATAGGAAAATATTCAACATGTGATAATAAACGGGTTAGTCCATCCACAGGAAATAAACATTTAATCGGAAATTAACACCTATGTGGTTCTCCGGAATTTCTGTCACCGAGATTGAAACTCGACAAGATAAGTTGAACACAGTACTCATGGATAAGATGATTCAAAGGAATTTTTGACTCTGCAGAGTTTGTACTAAAATGTCCACAGCGAACGGGTTTCCGTAGTCACGAAGGACTAGTTCCATTTATGGTATTTCGGAAGAAAACACATCTAACCAGTACACACCCATTCCACCTCACGATGCCAGGAATCACCCTAGACAACATCCAAGAAAAACTTTGAGACGGGGAGGTCACAACCTCGAATAGCATGGGATCAAATTTCTATACGCGCGCTCTAAGGGGTGCCCCCCTCTCGGTCCCAACCGAAAACACCCATGCCCCCTGACCGGATGACGGGCTTTAATCCAGGGCCATGGAACCCTCATCCCGGCCTCTCTATTTGGTGTGTACCAGGAAAGTGGTTTGCAACTTACTAAGCCACATTCCTTGCGGAAAACATGTGGTAGTACAGGAAAGGAAATGAATGGGAATGTGACTTGATTCACGTTGACACTGAAGTCAAATAGTCTAGCGTAAGACTGGCATGCCACAACACTGCCATCTTACCCATTCTCATGCCATCACATGGCCATGCAAACTTATATCCAACAACATATGGATTTTCGAAACTCACTTGCCTCATCTATGCATGTAACATGACATTCATCAAGATGCTCATAAACATGCCATGAAACTACTCAATGCAAACAATGCCAAGACACTCATCATATCAAAAGTTCAAACATGCTTGCCTGGTTCTGAGTAGTCAGAGCCTAGCTCGGTGAAGTTCGCGGTTCCGTCACCTCCTTCGGTATCTACGGTATACAAAAATATACACACTATCGTAAATACCGTGAGGTGCACAAAAGTATTCCAAATATTTTTCGAATAAATCTGATAAAAAACTAGATAAAATTTTAAAGAGGACAGAAAAAGAATCAAACAAAAATCCTTCTCTGTTTAAAAGTTATAAGGGTTTTAAATTTAGGGACCTTTTTGTAATGAAACAGAAACTTCCCAGGGTGCTAAGCAGAAAAGTCCAGAAAACGCTTTGGATTAGTAAGCGTATTTGCCAGAGTATTCTTTCAGAAAACGGTTCGTTTAAAAGGAAATGAGAGACTGACAGGCGGGTCCCACCCATCAGGTTTGAAAATTCAAACGAGGGGACGGAGCTCATCGGCGCCCGAGAGCTGCGGTGGTCGCCGGCGGCGATCCACGGCGAGGCAGGGGGATCGGGTGGTACCAGAGTGATCAGTGTGTCCTTCCGTGTCGGTGGGTGGTGGTGTTGGTCGCCGGCGAGCACCACGTCGACGGCGGCCCTTGCTCCGGCGGACGATGGCTCGGGTGGAGATGGATCTCGTCGGGGAGGGCTGCGAAGGCCAAATCGAAGCTTGGGTTAGCTCACTGGTTGCTCGAGGTGGCTACTGACGGGGTTTGGGCGTCGGGGATGGCCTCACCGGAGTTAATCGAGCTAGTGGCCGAGGCGGATCGGGGCGGCCGGAGTTGTGGGAGGAGACCTCCTCGAGGTCCTCCTAGTGGCTTGGTGGAGTGTTGGTGAGGTGCAGTGGTGGTGCGTGCACGAGAGCGAGCTCGGGGCTCCTTTTTATAGGCGATCCGAGGCGGTGGCCGTGAACGGAGTTCTCCGGCGATGGTTACGACAGCGCAGAGCTTGGTCCGGGAGGTTTAGGGAGTTGGGCGTCAACGTGGAGTTCCACTGGTTCCGTTTTGACGCTAAACACGCTTGGATTAGGATCCCTGGGTGGATTCAACGGAACGGGGCGGCGCGGGCCCGTCGGCGGCAGAGGGCGTGCCCTGTGCTTGCCGGGCCACGGCGACGGTGCTGCGGGGGTGCGCTAGCATGCATGAGCCACGCGGAGGGCTAGGGAGCAAAGGGCGGCGCAGAACGGCGTAACGGGCCGGAGCAGGCTCCGTTTGGCCGCCACGGGTGGCTCTGCCACCGCAGAGGCTGCTGGCGTTGAAGATGCTCGCCGCCACCGATGCCTGCGTCCGTCCAAGCAGGCGTGCGGTGCTCTGGCCAGGGGGAAGAGGCCATGCGCAAAGCGCCAGGGTGCACGAGCGACCAGTGCCAACACTCTGACGAATACGACACTGCAACTCTGAACTTTTCTGAAGGTGCATAGGAATAGTGCCGGCCAAGTGTTCGACGAAATGATTTTGGTATGTGGGAGGTTCTCCTTGAGCTGATCTTTGGTGGGGTGGCCTCTCATTGCATCTGGGGGCTGCCTGAATTTTGGTGGAATTTTTGGAGAAGAGGAGATATGAATTTCACCAAATTTGACAAATCTGGTCCAAACTTGCAGAGGCTGAAATTTGAAAAAATTGAAAAGAAGAAGAGTGGATCTTGATGGTTCTAGGTTGTGGTTACCAAGGACCATCCAGAGGAGTTGGTTTGGGATCAAAAATCAAAGGCATTTAGGTACTTGCTTTGCAAATCACCTAGGCTCAAAATAATGGACAGAATTGTTTTGGGGCAAGAAATAAATGAAATAAAATCCAAAAATGAGTTGGACTTGTTGGGACAGAATATATGGATTGCCCCAAAGTGGAAGGAGGGGTTTTGGGAAGTTTTACCATATGAGGCATGGTAAAATCATGAGTGGTTTCAACAAAAGAGAAGTACCAAAATTTCTAGGGTTTTCTTTTAAAGGAAAACAAATCCCAAAAATATAATTTTGAGATGAGGGCAAACAGTAGAAGGTTTTTAATAACCAATACCAGGGTTGAAGAAGATGCCAAAATAAAAACCTTGTCAAAGGGGAAAAAGTTTTGAGAGAGAGATTTTTGGAAGAATTTAAATGGCCTTCTTCAAATCCAACAAAGTTTTTGCTGAAAACCAAATAATTTTTTTTGGAGTGTCATAGGACAGAATCATAATCATCATAGGCTAGCTTCTAGGGTTTAGCCTCTACGATCTCATGGTAGATCAACTCTTGTAATACACATATCATCAATATCAATCAAGCAGGAAGTAGGGTTTTACCTCCATCGAGAGGGCCCGGACCAGGGTAAAACATCGTGTCCCTTGCCTCCTGTTACCATTAGCCTTACATGCACAGATCGGGACCCCCTACCCGAGATCCGCCGGTTTTGACACCGACATTCGGGTCTTCCACAATTGTAGCAATTACGCTCACGACTAGAAAATCTTTTGTCATTGTAGGACCTTGAGTTGGAACTTCTTTCCTTGCTTCTACTCTTGTAGAACTTTTTGAAGTTCTTCACCATTAGGCTCAATTCTTCATTGAAGGTTTTTTTCTCACTTGATGATGTGGGAGCTTCGCATGAGGCTTTGTAAGCACTACTTGACTTGTTGTGGAGCTCCTCCTTATCCTTGAGTGACATCTCATGAGCAACAATTCTTCCATTGACTTCCGTTGGCTTGAGATCTTTGTAATTGGGCATCATTTGGATCAACGTGCACACGGTATCATATTTTCCATCCAAAGCTCTTAGGATCTTCTTGATGATGAATTTGTCGGTCATCTCTTCACTTCATAAGCCGGCAATCTCATTTGTGATAAGAGCAAGCCTAGAATACATTTCAGCGACACCTTCACCATCCTTCATTTTCAACTTGTCAAGTTGACTTTGATGCACATCCAATTTGGATTCCTTGACGGAATCGGTACCTTCGTGCATGTCAATCAAAGTATCCCAAATTTCCTTTGCATTCTCAAGACGGCTGATCTTGTTGAATTCTTTGGGGCACAATCCGTTGAAGAGGATATCATAAGCTTGAGCATTGTATTGCAGCATCTTCAACTCTTCCGCGGTAGCTTCACGGTTCGGTTCTCTCCCATCAAAGAATTCACCTTGCAAGCCAATACACACAATAGCCCAAACAGCGGGGTTATGTCCAAGAATATACATTTTCATCTTATGCTTCCAACTAGCAAAATTAGTACCATCAAAGTAAGGACCTCTATGGTGTTAATTTCCCTCACTAGACGCCATACTCTCCTAGGTTGTGAAACCAAGGCTATGACTACCAAAAGCTATGGAAATCAAAGCAAATGGAGACCAAAGCTATGATACCACTTGTAGGATCGAAAGTATGTCTAGAGGGGGGTGATTAGACTACTTGACCAAATAAAAATCTATCCTTTTCCCAATTTTAGTTCTTGGCAGATTTTAGCAACTTGGCACAAGTCAAGCAATCAACCTACACATGCAATTCTAAGAGTATAGCAGCGGAATGTAAAATAATTGCATATGAAGGTAAAGGGGAGGAGTTTGAGAAGGCAAACACAATTGGAGACACGGATGTTTTGTCGTGGTTCCGATAGGTGGTCCTATCGTACATCCACGTTGATGGAGACTTCAGCCCATGAAGGGTAACGGCTGCGCGAGTCCACGAAGGGCTCCACCCACGAAGGGTCCACGAAGAAGCAACCTTGTCTATCCCACCATGGCCGTCGCCCACGAAGGACTTGCCTCACTAGGGTAGATCTTCATGAAGTAGGCGATCTCCTTGCCCTTACAAACTCCTTGGTTCAACTCCACAATCTTGTCGGAGGCTCCCAAGTGACACCTAGCCAATCTAGGAGACACCACTCTCTAAGAAGTAACAAATGGTGTGTTGATGATGAACTCCTTGCTCTTGTGCTTCAAATGATAGTCTCCCCAACACTGCACTCTCTCTCACAGGATTTGGATTTGGTAGAAAGAAGATTTGAGTGGAAAGCAACTTGGGGAAGGCTAGAGATCAAGATTCATATGGTAGGAACGGAATATCTTGACCTCAACACAAGTGTAGGCGGTTCTCTCTCAGAAAATGTATGTTGGAAGTGTAGGCATGTTCTGATGGCTCTCTCCACGAATGAACGGTGGGTGGAGGGGTATATATAGCCTCCACACAAAATCTAACCGTTACACACAACTTACCAATCTCGGTGGGACCGAATCATGAAACTTGGTCGGACCGATTTAGCAAATAATGTGACTGTTAGGATTTTCGGTGGGACTGACATGCAACTCGGTGGGACCGATATGGTTAGGGTTAGGGCATAATGTAATCTCGGTGAGACCTATTACACAAACTCGGTGGGACCGATTTTCGTAATAAGCTAACCACAGAGTTGGTCAGGCAAACTCGGTGGGACCGATTCGCTCATCTCGGTGAGACCGAAACGTTACGAAAGGGAAATAGAGAGTTTGCATTGCAATCTCGGTGGGACTGATCGCTCATATCGGTTTGACCAAAACGTTACAAAGGGAAACAGAGAGATTACAATCCCATCTCGGTGAGACCAAGATACCTATCGGTGAGACCAATTTGACTAGGGTTTGTGGCAGTGGCTATGACATCTAAACTCGGTGGCGCCGGATAGAAAGAATCGGTGGGGCCGAGTTGGACTTTTGGTTTGGGTCATATGTGGATGTGAGAAAGTACACTATAAAAAATACACTTTTGTGATGATACGTGTTTGTCACAGTAGGTCGCGTTTTTTGTCATGCATGTACATCCATGACGATTTTATGACAGAATCAAGATAGTCATACCTGTGTTGTCGTCGAAGTGTTCCATGACATTACCAAAATTATCATCACAGAAGTGTCCACTTCCATGATGATAAATCGTGCATCACAGAAGTGCTTTCGTCAAGGGTGACCGACACATGGCATCCACCATAACGGAACGCTGTTAAGCTATCGGGTTGGGTTTTGGATCCGAGAACCTGTTAACAGCCCCGACCAATGGGGATTTCCCATGTGTAAAATCATCAATGGATGGAGGAAACACGTGTCGGCTCATCGTTGGGACAGATGTCATCCACTCATTGGACGGAAGGCGCCTATGATACGTCGACACGTGGCACGGCCCAACAAAGGCCAATTCCCATGAAAAGGCCGGCCCGTTTGACTTGGTCAAAAGGTGGCGGGCCGGCCCATGGAAAGCCTATTAACGACCTGTTCGCATATAGCCCATTTACAGCCCGCTAACCCAAGGCCTGTTACGCCCTATCCGAATTAGGCCCAGTAGCGTCATCTGGGCCATCCAATATGATTCCAGCCCGTTTTCACTTCTGGCGCATGTATGGCCCATGACGTCTTTCGGCCCATATGAGGCCCTATGTAACTCTTGGCCTATTAACGGCCCATGGTGAAACTGGCCCGTAATGAACAGTGTATCACTTTACACCCATTAAGGACCCGTGGTGAAACTGGCCCGTAATGAACAGTATATCACTTTATACCCATTAACGGCCAGTTATTCCGTTGGGCCGTTTCCAGCCCATGTTATCTTTCGGCCTTCTCAGAGCCCGTTTATTCTTGGGCTCATTTCCAGCATTCGTTTACTTATGGTCCGTTACTGTCATTTTCTGCTTGTGGGCCAAATTCAGCCCGTAGTTACAGTCGGCCCGTTTGTGGTCCGTTAATACGTTGGGCCATTTTCATAGCGTCATCAAATATGGCCTATTAACGATGGACCGTTATGGTCGGCCCGTGAACGGCCGATTCCAACTCTAGCCCGTTTACGGCCATAATTTCGGTCTGTTTGGCCCATGTTTGGCCAATCGATCATACGGCCCATGTAAGTCCCATTGATGATACGGCCCGCAGAAGGCCCATTGTTTCTATGGCCCGTAGGAGGCCCATAGTTTCTATGGCCCATAGAAGGCCCACAGTTTCTACGGCCAGTAGGAGGCCCAGTGTCACTACAGTAAATATTAGCCCATGGTTATTGTGGCCTAGTTTTAAAAAATAGGTTATTGCAACCACTAGCAAACCGCGGAAAAAGAACTGCAATGACTACAAGCAAACAAATAAACAAGACAACAAGGAAATAAATAAGCAAGCAACTAATGCTAGGCTATCACGGCTATTACACATATTACATCCACTGGGCATCAAAGTTCACCACCAGTGCAAATATAGGGAACAAGCAGCATATCATATACACTGGTTGTCAAAGTTGGCGACCAACACAAATAAATGCCGCTGCAAAACAAATCCAGAACTGAAACCACTTCAGAAGATCTCAAGAAACAATATCCTGGGTACCCATAATGCTGGCAAGATGCTTAGCAAGCTTATTAACTTTCTCTTGTTTGGCGCTTAAATCCTCCAGCACTTGCTGTTGCACCAGAAAATATGCATCTGAATTCTGCAGGGACTTCCTCAGTCCTTTAGCTTCCTGTCACAGCACATCTGATCGATGTCTTTCAACTTGAAGTTGAGACTTAAGAAGACGAACTGATTCAGGCAGCGAGTTCGAAGAGCTTGTGCCAGCAGTAGTGGCCAGTAACTTGAACACTACATCAAGACAGGACTTTTGGGTTCCCTCACTGTCGTCAAGATAGTTTTTATCAGCTTTCTTGCAGACCAACAGGGATGTCTCACTATCTTGAACCTTATTTGCATTACTTCCTTTACCATTGGATAACGTGGTACTGTTCTCCAATATTTTGTCCGCGTTCTAAAAGAGAAACAAGCAGACACATCACATGTTTACCATGTTGTATATGAAACTCATTTTGGTAAATGAGTTCAGTAGTAAAGTGGACAGGATAACAGCATGAAACAAACATATATCTATGTAACATGGTCACTTTATGGTCTATATCATTCTAGTTTTTGTTGCCAAATCAAGATAGAGACACAGTTCAAATAATATTTGTTCAAGACAAAGCAGAATAGACAGAATATAAGTGTGGGTAACTATAGAGCAATAACAACACTTGTAATGTGTGTGACATGAGAACATAACTGTTTATTCAATTGAAACTGAAATCAACATAGAGCAGGTTACAACAGCAAACTAGTTAAAGAAACAGGTTTAAAACATAACTGTTGCACCATTGGAGTTTCAATTCCATCCTTCAAATTTGAAAATAGTTGGTATGAGTAAATACAGTAATGCAAGAGCAAAGGAGTATGAACCATAGCTATAGAACCTGACCTGAGAACAAATCTTCTTCTCCTTTAAGCGTTGAGTTGGGATTCGGAGTGGTGGTCCTCGTGCTTTGGGCACTGTAGTTCCCTTACTAACTGCTCGTGTTTGGGTGCTCTGTGGTGGAGACGGTGTTGTGTCAACTGGAACTGGGTTACTATCTGCCAGGGTTGGGGTTAGAAGGGGTGTAGCTGGTTCTCTGTCCAACTAGGTAGGGGTACAATCTGCGAGAGTCTGGGTTATGTGTGGTGGATCTGGTCCTTGGGCAAGTACAACTGTGGTTCTATCTGCATCAACTAGTAGCTATATCTTTTCTGAAGACTGTGTTGTTATTCCCTTAGATACTGCCATCACGCTCTCCAATTCAAATGGCTGATAAACAAGAAAAGTAATTGAAAGTATAGACATTGTATGATAGACAGGTGCAATGGATAGTGGGGAATAAAAGAGGGCATGAAATAATTCATATTTATGTTGTCTAACCAAACAAGATAGCATGACACAATTTCACATATATGATGGCTAACTAAACAGGATAGCATGACACAATTTCAAATTATGATGGCTAACTAAAAAAGATGGAAAGACATAGTTCAAAATATGAGACTATGTAAACAGGATGACATGACATAACTATATAATGTGTTTATTAAATAGGTTGGCATGCCATAATTCACATACATTCACGGATAGAATGCCATAATTCTAAATATGATGACTCTAAACACTAAATAGGATGAGATGATATAACTATATGATGTCTTTATTAAATGGGTTTCCATGCCGTAATTCAGATAGATGATGTGTATGTACTATGTAAACATGATGGCATGATATAATTCAAATATATGATTTATATAGTAAGCAACTAAGCAGATGGCAATCCATATATGATGTAAAAACTAAGCAATGCAAGACAACATGCATGACATGGGTAATATAACCCTGCCAAGTTTGAGCATAGACCTCAGGGGGAAATAGGACTGGTCATCAGTCTCTGAATCCTCCTCTGAGGAGCTCTCTGTAACCAGCAAGATGTCTGCTTCAGCAGGTAGCATTGTCTGCTCTGAATACCTTGTTTTCACTCCAGATACTTCCATCACCACTTCAAATGGTTGATGCACAGGAAGAGTAGTTGAATATACAAACATTCTCGACAAATGGAACACGTAATACAAAACAATGATAGCATGATATAATTCACATACATGATGATTGGCTAAACAGCATGGCATTGCATAATTCACATATATAATGCCTTTGCAACAAGATAGCATTGTATAATTCACATATATAATGTGCGGCAACAAGATGGCAATGCAAAATTCATATATATGGTAATTAGACACTGAATAGGTGGCATTCACACAAAGCATGTCTAAACTAATCAAATGACATAGCAATGCGAGACACCATACGCACGATATGAGCAACATAACCCTGCCAAGTTAGAGCATACACCTCGGGGGGGGGGGAATAGGGCTAGTCATCTGTCTCTGAATCCTCCTCTGAGGAGCTATCCGTAACCAGCGAGATATGCGCTTTGTCAGATAGCATAGTCTGCTCTGAAGACCTTGTTTTCACTCCAGAATTTTCCATCACCGTGTCAAATGGTTGATGCACACGAAGAGCAGTTGAATGTACTAACATTGTTGACAAATGTAATATGTAACGAAAAAAAGGATGGCCTGATATAATTTACATATAAGATGACTGGCTAAGCAGGATGGCATTGCAAAATTCACATATATGATGCCTGGCTAAACAAGATGGCGTTGCATAATTCACATAAACGATGAATAAACTAAACAGATGGCATTCGCACAAAGGATGTCTAAACTAAGCAGATGACATATTTGATGTATAAAGTAAGCAATGCAAGACACCATATGCATGATATAACCAACATCAGCATGCCAAGTTAGAGCGAAGACCTCAGGGGGTAAATAGGAGTTGTCTTCTCCTTCTGAATCCCCCTCAGAACAGATATCTTCCTCTCGATTACAATTCGAAATGCGTGGAGAGGAGGCTGCCTTTGCACCTACCATGGAGCGACATCTGCATGAAATTTTATTGCCACGCAAGGCTCGTCTCTTCTGCTCTACATGTTCAGTTCCATTGTTTACAATAACTGTCATGCATAGGAATAAAACATAGTGAGATTATGTAAGGAGTGCATGCAGAAATCCAGAGTGATGGTAGCAACATGTGGATAGACCCAAAACCAATAATAGCAGGCAGATAATGGCTTCGGTTAAAAAATACATATAATGGCTTCTTTACTGTTTGTTTCCCACCCAACATGAAACTCATAGTAGACACCGGAGATTAACCAGATAGTAGATAGATCCTATTGATAGCGGCCCCGATATGTACCCCACAACCATTTAAAAACTCAAGTTTGACCATTAGTTTGGAGCTGACTCAGAGTCTAAGCGGTGAACAAGACGATAAAGTAGCATGTAATATTAAGCGATGCATAACGTAAGCAGACATGAAAGAGTGCGACCTCTCTTGCGGACCCGTGTAGTCCTCGAGGTCATCTGCTCGGTTGATGATGGTAATGCAGTTTTCATGGCTGCTAGCGGCGGGGAAGAAGATCTGAGGCGGTGAAAGACAGTCTGGAGGCCGGATCCCTGCTGTGCTGGACCCTTCTGTTGTTGGAGCAGCTGAGCTGGGGTGGACGACAGCGCAGCAGGAGCGGGACAAACCACGCAAGGTTTTCTTTGACAACTATCTGTAAGAGAAGTAATTATGTAAGGGCTTGTTTGAATTGGAGGATTCCAACAATGCAGGGATAGGAAATAGACAGGAATAGGATAGGAATGCACGTGCAAAATAGAGAATTTAAAAACACGGGATTTCTGCCAATCTGGGTGTTTGATTCACAACAATTGGAAGATCACAGGATGCAAAGAAGCATGGTGAGATTAAGTCAAACCACAAGAAAATGTACGGTTATAATGCTATTATGCTACTATCTCTTAGTCTTGTGCTTCATGAATAGGAATTTGAAAAGGAGGACAAGCGAAAATTTAAATTCCTATATTTTTTCTTTCACAGAGACACTAAAGGAATAAATCAGTGTGCTAAGTGGACAATATATATAACATGTAGAGTAAAAAAGAGATGCAACAAGTGTACAACCTCTTGGGCGAAGCCATGTCGATCTCAACGTGATTGGGTTGGCCAGTGAGGATGCTCCGGCTGACTTTGCTGTCGAGGAGGGGAAAAAGATCTTAGGCGTCTGGAGATGGAGCCCGAGGTACTGCTTCGCTGTGATGGAGGGTTTCGTTGTTGGAGCAGCTCCGGTGAGTTGGACGATGCCGAGGCTGAAGCAGGACAAGGGAGACAACGAACAACGTTAACCTGAGTGGATTTCTAATAGCATCTCTAATACATGACGTAAAATACATAACCACAAAGTGCTAGATGTAAGATACATCAGCCGCTCATCTCTGAACTTAACTATCGAAACTGAACTTAACTGTCGAAACTGAACTTAATTGTCGAAACTGAACTTAACTATCGAACCTGAATTTTGCTATCGAAACTGAATTTTGCTGTCGAAACTGAACGCACTAGCAAGGTGAGGCTACACGTCGGTCGACTGACTTTTTCATCTCTAGTCAGTCGATTTTGCAGCCGTTGGATATGAAATCAAGGGCCTGTGGTTCATCTTCAACCTCCACCCCCCTGAGCCGCCAGCCACCACCGGCCAAATAGCAACCCCCGCCGACCGCGGCTGGCGGTGCACCGCCCCGCCCGCCCGAAAACACTCCCCACCGCCGGTCCACCGCCGCCCCGGCCATCCCTCTAGGCCCCCCCGTGCCGAGCTTTTTCTTCGGTGATCCCCATGCCACCGCCCCGCCAACGCCCCGCCACCGCCGGCGACCACCGCCCCCATCCTGAACCCTAAGATAGATAGTGGGGTACCTCTCCAGCGAGCCCCCCTCCCTGCTGCGGCTGGTTCTTCCTTCACCCCGGCGAGCACACCCTTGAAAATCGACTGACCCAAAAGTCGATTCAGTCGACGGAAGTGTAGCCAAATCGGAGCAGCATCGCAAGCAAGAGCAAGAGCGAGAGCAGCAGTGCGAGCAAGAGCAATAGCAAGAGCAGACCAGGCAGGGGACCGAGAGCAAGAGCAGAGCAGCAGCGCGAGCGAGAGCTAAAGTAGTAGCAGCTCCTACTAATGTGGACGTCGTCGCCGAGGGAGTGACATCGTGGAGGAAGTGGTCGGCGATGTCGGCGTGGATGGAGTCGCGCCATGTCGGCTCGGGAGTGAGCGCCGGCACCGTGAGATCGAATCAAGAAGAAAATGCGGTGATTAGTGTACAGCCTCTTTGATGGTGCCGATTAGGCCGCAGCTTCATCAAAGGAAACGATGATGATGATGCTCTTCCGGTGGTGCAGGTGAAGACGCCGGTGTGGGAATGGAGGTGGCGTGAAAGACGAGGGGAACGTCGGGGCAGCTCCTTGGAGGTGGAGGACGGGGTGGCTGAACCGGCGGGACAATGAGATCGACGACGGATCCTCATCCAGTACGGTGGATGAGGGACGTCGAGGTGTTGTTGTGGACGACGTCATCGGGGAAGAGGCTCCGGCTGGGTGGCGGACGGAGCAGGGTGTGGGGTTTCGTCGCGGGTTTTCGCGGCCTCGGTGTATGAATGGGTGGGCGGATGGGATGGCAGTGGGGAACCATGGCTTAGAGACGTGCTTGTCCGAAATGTGGGGTAAGTTATGAAAGTACCCCCCACCGATTTGAGGCGGTTCTTTCGGTTTAGGGGTACCACGGGCATTTCGCGTGTCGGGATTTCATAGGACGTGGGAGTTTTTGCGCGTGTTGTAATTTCGTAATAGCAAGGCGCGGGTTGAGATGGAGGGAGTTGTCAGAGCACAACAAGACAAAGATATATCTTAAATATTTCGGGCTAACAAGGCGCGGGTTGAAATTTCCGGACAAGCCTAACGTGTACTGTACCAAATCAATGCGCACTACAAATATCATTCAAAACTTTGAATTCATGTTATGTTCAATTTAAATATTTCGCTACATGTATAATGCATGCAACCTACTACTCAAATGAACATTTTAGTGCATTTCAAACGTATATACTACCGCTTCAATATGAACTAAATTTGAATAAGATCTACAGTAATGTTTGTTGTGAAGTCAAAGCATTTGAATTCGTTTATCTGTTTTAATAAGATCTACAATCATCAGTATTGTCAAGTTAAACCATCGTTTGTGTATTATCTTCACAGCACACCACATGATTAGTCTCGAGTTACATATGAACTATGTGTACTATATGAACTCGAACTAGATTTTTTGAATCCACTTTATTTTTATTTCAAATCACGTTACATTTCTAGCTCTAGCTAGATCTTCATAATCTAAACCATGCCTCATATGTATAATGTGTTTATCACATTATGTATGGTGCGCCGCCCCCTACGCCTACAAGTATTTAGATGTGAGTTGCAAACACCACACATTACCACAAATTCAAATAAAATGTGAGAATGTTTGATATATAGTATTGTTTAGATTGCTCGATATTTAGTTGTAAGATGCAAATGTCGCACATTATCACAAATTCAAATAAAATGTGAGATTGTTTTATGTATAGTATGGTTTAGATTGTTCGGCATTTAGCTGTGAGTTGCAAACGCCATGCATTATCACATTATGGTATAAAATGTGCACAACACGTGTATCACCGCTATATTCATGCATGCAATGTTTAAAACACTATGATCTCCTATTCAAATATATGAATCCGCTTTCATATCAAATTATGATCTTTGTTAGTCTCTTACACCCACACAATCCTCTTACCTTTGTAGCTACCACTAACTTTCTCTCGTGCATGCACACGCCCTCCTCGCCCTCCCCCTCCCTCGGCATTCTATCCACCGGGCACATTCATTCTTTTTCTTTAGGTCGTTCTCCCAGAGTCTCCACAACTCCTTTCCGACACACACCGATCGATAAACCTATCCAGTGATGCCTGCCTACAGCATACACACACAGCTTCAATCTCCTCCTTTATGTGTCCTTGCCTCGTGTCTCTCATACGGTCAGACACACGTGTAAACTCTCGCCCCTCTTTTCATTGATCTCACAACCGCACACTCCTCCCCCTATCTAGCTAGTAGTTGGGCCTCTCGCACCACCTCCTAGCTCCATTCTCTCTGTCTATCCGTCTCGCTGGGCCTTATTTGCCTCTAACAAATGGATGTACACCGACCGATCTCTCGCTATACATATAGCTAGCTAGGTCCTTATAACTCGTTTTTACCCACACATCGATCAATCTACCTCATTAGTTGTGTCTCTCCCTTCCTCCAACAAACAACAATTGATCTACCGATCTAGTTAGGTTTGCTTACCAAACACATGGTTCCCCTTCATCATCCATGGATGCGTCCCGACAGATCTATCACGCACAGGCACACACAGAAACACATCCCCACTCTTATTGATAACATTGCAGTTCCACCCTCAGTTTGTCTAGTAGGCCTCTCCCAACATCTCCGAGAAGCAACTCCATCACCCATCCAGCACTCTACCCCTCTCCCTCCCTCTCTCTCCTCTCTCTCTCTCTGTCCCATCATTTTTCTCGCCCTTCAGTTATGTATGGATGTCGACCGATCTCCCTCAAGACATAGCTGGGTCTCTCCTTCTCAACACATATACGAGTCGTTCTACCTCTATAGTTAGGCCTCTGCCTAACCCTCTCCCCACCCCCTCCCCCCCACACACACCGATACATCAAGCGCTCTAGTCATGTCTCCCTGCCACACACAAACTTGACATGTGCCCTCTAACGTTCCGGTAAGCCAGTCACCCTATATCTTTGACTTGCACACACACACACACAATTTCGATGGCTCTCTTCATCGATCTCGTACCCACCCACTTGATCCTCTCTTCGACTCTATCGATAGCTATGACCCCTCCCTCTCTTCTCGTGGATTGCCCGACCCTCTATGTATGATATGGATAGGCCTCCATTTCACACACATTGCATGCAAAAAAAATTTTGAGATGTCATCGACACATATTCCCACAAATAATTCACGAAATCAACCCCCCACCGGCCCACCCCACCCCCACTCCCACCCCAAAACAAAAAACACTCACGAACGCGGTTTGTATCTCTCACACACACCCCACATAGGTGGGGGACATGCATGAAGAGAAGAGGTGCATGCACGGTGCACGTACTCCCGTCTCTTTCCCAACCACACCCGCGCGGGTACACGGTGGAGCTCATTTATGTATGAAAAAGGCAGCCCACGTGGTAATTTGGCACGTGTACTGGTTGTCCACTTGGTGGAGGGAGGATCGTCTATAATGGGTGAACAAACAAATTGCGACTTGACGCGTTATGTTAAATTAAAAAAAGAGGCAAACCATGTGGGGCCTACCTTAGAGGCAAGGCTCTATACACTGGAGTACTTTTGATGTGTCCCATCAACTCATAGAATGAGGAGAAGCTTGCTTAGTATGCCGTCTCCTCCGCCCACGGGCGCGGTGGCTCGCAGGATGAGGTGAAGCTTGCTCCGCTCCCTCGCCCATGCGCGCGGTGGCTCGCAGGACGAGGAGAAAAATTTACTACTCCCTCCGTTTACTCCTCGTCCCTACTACCTTGGTTATAGAGATTATATCATATTGTTTGGAATATATATGTCCTTTAGTAGATTTCAATATGAACTACTAGTACATACTCCAAACACTAATATATATAGACGTATTTTAGAGTGTACATTCACTCATTTTGCTCCGTATGTAGTAGCACTCTCCCTCGCCCCTCGACCCTCACCCACGTGGTGGACGTGCAACAATTCATTCGGTCTCATATAGCCAGAACGATATATACTGCACTACCATTATTGCTCGACTTCTCGAAGAGGCGAAGAGCCAATTGCAAGGTTAATATTTTGGAGATGCCAAGCGCAAGGTTATAGGAGAACGAGTAGTAGGTGTCGCGTCATTTATAAATAAAGTTTTTTTCTTCAGTGGCACGTACGCAATATGATAGGTTCATATGGAGAGAAAAGAAACTGCTCCACTATATACATAGTCAGGACGGGCCACCCTACACGGTTGCTTGCTGGGGTTGCTCTCTTCACACTCTCTCGCACAAAACGACTATGGCCACATCTCTAACATCCTGGTGGATCACGTCCGCTTGGGGAAGGGGTGGATGCTTAGTGTAGATGCGGTGGCCGTCGCCGACGGCGAAAACCCACTGTCGGCACGTCCCGATCAGGGGTCCCCGTCGTTCTCTCTCACAAAGCCGGTGAGGTTGCCTTCGTCCCTTGCTCACTACCGCAACGTGGGCAGTTGCCGCCTCCTGCCGCCCTCCTCAAGGTTGAGCTACGTCCCTCAGGTACAACTCCCTTTACAGCCAGCTTGCACCACTGCTCCAGCTGCCCACATCACTCCCTGTGGATATTTCTCTACTTCTTTGCCCCTCACATACCTCATACCTCTACTGGCTTCTATGTACTATATTTGTGATGAGTTTATGTCTCATCAACTAGTCCCAGTAATCTTATTCTAATCACGCTTCTTCAATTTCTTTGCCACAGGGATGCTCATCTCGATTTTGGTGAAACTGCACAAAATGATCCGATGGTCAAAAGGTTGCAAACTTCATTTATTAGGAAGCTCGAATGTTGCCAGCAAATTGAAGCCTGGTCAGGGTTCACGGTTCAAGGGCTAGGGACTGCATGGATCGTTTTTTCTTTAGCTGCCTCTGTTCCAAAATAAGTGTCAACTTTAGTAGTAGTACAACTTTGTACTCAAGTTTGCACAAAGTTGAGACACTTATTTTGGAACGGAGGGAGTACATATTTGCTATGATCTGTCAATCATTGAGATGCAATAGCATGCATGTTAGTCTCCTTTGTATTTGATGAAATGTTGCAACGGGCAACCTTGGACGCAAGATACATGCAACAGGAGCTGGAAGCTTCATAGCATTGTACAAATTTATCTCGCTGATAAATTACAGTATGTACTAGTACTATACTAGTACTTCCTCCATTCCTAAATATAAGTCTTTTTAGAGATTTCACCATGAATCGTATCCGGATGTATATCGATGCATTTTAAGTGTAGATTCATTCATTTTGTTCCGTAGGTAGTTCACCTAGTGGAATCTCTACAAAGACTTATCTACTAGTAATAGCTAGCCCCCACTACTAGGAATTCTCTATCCTCTCCTTGAGCCACATCATCAAAATTGATGTAGCCGTTAGATGAAGTAAATCAGTCCATAATAGACGCCTGATCTAGACCTTGAGAGGCTCCGCACTAAGCCACATGCAAGCATGCAGAAATACCGCGGCACATGCATGTGAGTGGGTTTTAAATCACATCAACATGTCTGCATGCAAGCATGCACCGGTAGCATGCATGTAAATGAGCTTTTAAGTCCCATTAACATGTCAAAAAGAAAAATATAATCCCATTATGCAGTAGGAGTTGGTTGATCTTTTTTCCTTACGTGGGATGATCTAAATGATGATGGGAGTTTATTTAGTTTGGCTACCACATTTGTTATGCGGTTATAGATTTTTTTTAGTTCTATGAAATCGATAATTTTGCGCAGAGAGATATACCATTGTTCCACGGCAACACGCGGGGACTCATCTAGTAATATTTAGGAACAGAGGGAGTACTATGTAAAGAGTTAGGTGTCGCACGGTTATAGTGTGAGGTGGGCCATGTAATCACTGAGCCTGCGTGTTTTCACTGCTCTTGCACTCCTCCGCTGTAAGAATGGAGAAAATTGTAATCTACTACCTCCTTTCGCCGAAAGCGTGGGACATCCAATAGTCCTACCACCTCAGTAGTAAAGACCAATGAGCCGTCAAATCACATAGACCCAGCAGTAAGTTGGACGGACGAAGCAACCATCACTCTTGCGCCAGTGAGAGGTCGCGTCCGCTCTGCCCGGGCATGAATCCGGCACCGATTCTTTGGAGCAGCGCTGACCGTTTTGGGCGAGAAGTGCGCGCGGGCGATGGAGGGGCTTTGGGTGGGCCAGGCTGGTCAGGAGCGGGCGTGGCAGTTGTCCGCATGTCTCTACCGGACACGCCTGAAAACGAGAGGATGCACCGACTCTCCCGGCTAAAATCGTACACTACACACCATCTCTCTGTAGGAGTAGGTCGATCTGTCGCACTCTCTAACACACACATGCTGTTAAACACACATGTGCACACGCACGCACCTTGGTCCCGTTGCACCTTCTAACATGACTTATTACACCTAGACGGAGGGAGTAGTAAGTATACGAGATACGGTGGCACACTGACTTAAGTCGAATACAAGTGCCCAAAATTTGTGTGCATGTTATAATAAGGATTCACTTAAAATAGTACGTGAGCGAACAGAGGGATCAATTGGACAGTGTTCCCGAGCAATAGCGAGATGTGTGAGGTAGTAAAATACACCGCTGGCGCTTTTAATTTTTCTTATTAATTTGTTTGTTTCACCCTCTGACTGGTGGGACCCAACGTACTACGTGGAGAGAGGTAAGGTGACTAAGGTTGCATTATATCTGCACCACTGTGGATAGTCTTACCACCAAAGCCACATGACACGATTATGATTGAAATCCCAATGACTCCCACACACACAAAAAAATGCGGCATGCTTGTCACACGGATGCAGGAATGAATAAAAGGTTATTTTCCTCTCGTTGAACATAATGGGAGGGTTGTGTAGCTGGTTAGCCTATTCGCTCATTAAACTTGAGGTCTCGGGTTCGATAACTACACTTGAGAATAATTTTTGCCAGGAGGATTCTTTGACTGGTCAAAATGTTTTCTAGGGTTTGCACGCTTCACACTCTCTCTCCAGTATATATATACACGCTGGAGCCTCAGTGCTTGTAGTTGCTCTCTTCACACTCTCTCGCCCTCTCCCGCTGGAGCCTCAGTGCTTGTAGTTGCTCTCTTCACACTCCCTTGCCCTCTCCAGATCTAAACAAGACTTCGTTAGCCTCCCTCTCTCCCCTCACTACTGCTCAAAGAGCTGGCAGGATCCGTCCACCGGGAAGGGAAGGAGGCTTAACACTATCACCGTCGGCGAGGAAGGGAATCCACTACCGGCGCAGCTGTTCACTTTCCACCCAGCTGTTCACTTTCTTCTTCGCCGTCGTCCCGTCGCCCACCGAACCACACCCCAAGAACCTTAAGGTATATTTTACTTACTCCACATGCATTGCTCTAGCTGCATGTATACCATGAATCTAGGATGTGGTTCAAAGAGGAAAGGAGTGGGGGAAAGTAGTGGGAAAAGTTGTATATAGCATGAATCTAGGACGTGGTTCAAAGAGGAAATGAAGGGGGGAAATTGTATAGCATGAATCTAGGACGTTGTTCAAAGAGGAAATGAATGGGGGAAAGTAGTGGGGAAAGTTGTATCGCATAAATCTAGGACGTGGTTCAAAGAGGAAAGGAAGGGGCGAAAGTACTAGTTAAAAAAGGAAAGGAAGGGACAAGGCTGTAGAGTTTGAGCAGGACTAGATTTGTTGCGCTCACATAGGGAAAGGTGTCTAAAGATAACAAAACTGGGACCAACACAAATATGCTCCTTGGTTGTTTGTTCTTTGTTGCAACAGACTGTGCGTGACCACAATACATCGGTAGATGCACATGGTGCTGGTGCGTCCACTGTCCCATGCAACTCATTAGCTGTTGTTAATCTAAGGCCATGTTTGGTTAAAAACTCCCTAGTCCCTACCTTCTTGGTTCCAGGGACTAAACATGGACTAGAGGTTATTAAATGACATGCTAAAAGACCATGTTACCCCTAGTAATGAACTAATAGAAACAAGGTGCGATGCGTGGCAGGGGCAACTGTTGGAAAATGTCCCAAAAAGACTCCCTCGGGGTCTTCTTTCTTTAGTCCCAAATGCCCACTTTTAGTCCCTAAAAGTCCCTCCTGTTTGGTTTAGATGTGACTGACATGGAGTTTTTTTAGTCCCTACACCAAAATGTCCCTATAAACAAACACCCTCTAATAATGCCGCTGGAAAATTGATGCAATGCCACCATTAAAAGCAAATTACATGTTTAACGAATTTTATTGTTAATATAATCTCTATGTTAAATTGATAATATTAATCAATTCCACTGTTTGAGAAATGCTACTGTCTTGCTTTCTTTCCCATTAGATAAGGTAGATGCTTCTTTTTGTTGGCTTCTGTGTCATCCACCGTTATTGACCACTAATTGTTTCCTTTGCACCTCTATGTAAACAAGGTTATCTACTTCACCTTGTTGCCATTGTGGCCTTTTGTTGCACTGAAAAAACACTTTTGTTTTAAGAGTGTTTTGTGCAGTTAAACCAAAATGTCACACCGACAACTTTGCTTGATTGCTTGATCTTAGTGGAACTGCACAAGAGGAGATCTTACTTCCTATCCGTTAAGGCGAATTTGGTTCAGATCTTCTTCTTGTGAGTTGTTTGAATTCCGCATCATGAGAAGTCAGTACTAGCCTTCTTTCACATGATTCTACAGTGTGCTTTCATATGTTGTGCTACTTGTACGATAATGTTGCTTGATTTTAGTGAACTGCACAAATGGAGACAAGACTTCCAATCTGTATGTTCACCATAATATCCCATTGAGGTAAGATAAGGATATTTCACAATTGTTGGCCTGTATTTTGCCACTTTCATCAGAAAATTAAGTTTAGCACTATACTTGGGCTCCCTAATTGACATGCCAAATCTTACATTGAAGGCGAAGCTTGTCTATTATTGAACCAAGTGATGAAGGGGAAGAACAAGCGGAAGAAAAACAAAAATCAACTCCCGGTGCTGTAATGAAGCACTCGAACTGTGATGACACAAGTAATGATATAGTTTTGCATCTTAATTTATTGTTGTGGCTAGAACGAGCAATTGTTTTGCCACTGATTTGATGCCATACGTAATTATCTCTACTTGTGCAAACAGGGATCTTCTTTGAAGATACCATATATTTTAGTGGAACTGCACAAGAAGATGTTGGAAACATTAAACTAATCGAGGAGTATATAGTAAGCATGGCCACCCCCGTAGATAGCAAAATATGGTTCCGGAGAAGTGCTTCATCTGTATGCTCTACACAATCAGCCTCCTGACAAAGGTTGGTACTCGCCCACTGATTTCATCCATATAATTGAGCCTTTTCATCTCTATTGGTGTTGTGCTACTGTTTAGATTGTGTCATGAAAAAGTGGTATTGTCCTTGAGAAGTGCTTCATCTGTGATGTTTTAAATATTTCCTTCCCTTTTTTCGAGCAAACAGGGATGCTAGCATTTAGTAGTCCTCTTGTCTTTGCACAACAGGATCATCTTCCTCTGAAGAAGAATATGGAGTATGTGAAGTGACTAGTTCCAATTATGCCAGGATGAAGAAGCCATGTCTATCTTCTCATCAGAAGGAGTAGTTGAAGGATAGTTACATTACTCCCCACACGACCAAACTAACTTAAGCTCAGAAGGACTGACAAATCTCCATTTTTTTGTTGTGATGCGCGAGTACAATGTTGTTCTAGGATTCTTTCTGGTGAGTTCCATTTTTCTAAAAGTGTGCTCTACATGGACCATGTATGTGCCTGTTGAAACTGTTAATTCATAGTATAGTTTGCTTTATACTAATCAATTTTTTGTATTTGTGCAAACAGGGGTGCTCAGCTTGATTTCAATGGGAACTGCACAAAATGTTCATGAATACATCGAATCATTCATTTCCACCACAAGAAAGAAGGTGCCCATAAGTTCAAGGCGTTGCAACATATAAGGGCGAAATCATACAAGCTACGCGCGAATTTGGTTGATTTTGGTGGAACTGCACAAAAAGAACAACTGGTTTATTTAGCACGAGGTGCCATGTCAATGTCCGAACTGATGGCAAACCCTGCGCATTCCACAATCGTAGGCATTTGATATTTTGGAATGGGACAACCTTGTCAAATTTTGCTCATTGATTTTAGCAAGATATGCGTTTGATATTTTCGAATGGGACGCCCTTTGCTGTCAGCAGCGTCGACCAATGTTTTCTTTATTTTTTAGTTGTGAAGTAAATATTGCCTCTGACATGTGAGTCGCTGAGATGCATAATCATCGATTGTTTTGAATGTTCTCTATGAATTGCCAGGCCTGTGTGTTTGATTGCAATGTACAGAAACGCTAAAAAGCTGCTCAAACTCTTTGTACTCCTTTTGTTCCTTTTTACTCCGCACATTGTGGAAGTGCATACTCTTTTGTATAAGATTGGTCAAAGTAGAGATACTTTGACTGCAGACAAAACTCGTATGCAGACTAGAAAGGACCGGAGGGAGTACATGTGAAACTGCTGCAAATGTGGTGATCACCCTTGGAATAATGCTAGTACGTATTGTTGTGCATGTTCATCCAATGCCAGTGATACAGGAATTCGAACCAATCGAACTAAATTCATTCATACACGGTCGGATTTCATATAAACATGCCGGATTTCATTACATTTCATACATTCTTCAACTAAAAAGGGGTGCGCTGGAGGTATAATTAATTAACCGAAGCTACCCACCTGTGTCCTGCTGAGCCGAATAGAAGCTTCAGTGACTTAACTGCAGGTGCAGTTGCATAACTGACATGTGGCATGTTGGGCCCACGTGTCAGTCAGCCAACTGCATCAGCAGTTAAGTAGAAGCAGCGTTCTTCTCTAGCGCAGCTCTCCGACTCCACGTCGCCGCCAAGAAGCTAACCGGCCATCAATGGTCAACCCGCCAGCTTGGCTTCAACCGGAGGGTAGCAGCGGTGGACTTACTTGGACCCGAGCGGCGGCGACCTACCATGTTCTACTCTTCCTCGTTTTCTGTGTGGCGCGGCCTCGTTGGCAGTGGGGCGGGGCCTCGGCGGAGCCGACGATGTCCTCTGTCTCGTTGCCGGCGGGCGGCGCCTCGGCGGAGCGATGGAAATCCTCCCCCATGTTGCCGGCAGGGTGGGGCCTCGGCTGAGCTGGTGATGTCCTCTGCCTTGTTATTGGCGGGGCGGGGCCTCGGTAGAGCCGGCGGGGTCCTCTGCCTCGTTGTTGGCGCTGCGGTGCCTCGACGGAGCCGGTGGTCTCCTCTGCCTTGTTGTTGGCGCCGCGGGGCCTTGATGGAGCAGGGCCTCGTCAACGCCAGCGAAGCGGGGACTCATCAGAGTCGGCATTGTCCTCTGCCTCATCCTCAGTCTCGCCAAACAGCGCCTCGCCCGATTCATCGCCCTCTTTGCTAGCCTCTTTGTAGGCGGCCGCAGCCACCGCCACCGGCATGCGGTACCGCCAGCGCTCGAGGCGGCCCTTGCGGGCGGAGCGGTAGGAGTCGAGCAGCGCCTCCTGCTCTGCCCGCTCCGCGGTGATCTGCTCCTCCGCCTGCAGGTGCTCCTGGAGGAGATGGTGGTTGTAGGCGGCGTCGGCCTGCGCCTCCCGGAACCGCTCCTCACGCATCTGCCTCACCCTATCCATATATTGGTCATGGGCCTCGCCGATGGTCATGGTGCAATGCACCGGCGAGGATGACGCGGAGGAGGGCGTTGGCGCTGGATCGTCGACTACCATGTTCTCCATTGGGACGTCGTCGTCCTCCGGCTGCCTGCCGGCCAGCCGGTCAGCAGCAATGGCTGCCATCTCCTTGTGGTCTGTCGTCCGCCCGTCCCGAAGAGCGCTGGAGCACGAGGAAGCCATGGTGGGCAGTAGTGCTGTGGATAGGAGAAAGGGAACGGATGCGGATGACTGCGGCTATGGCCGGCGTAGCAGTTTATATAGCAATGGTGGCCGGGCGGAGGGACAGACGTGTGGCACCGGAGTAGCCGCCTCGGCAACCGCGTATCATTAATATGTGCGGCACATGGATGGACGGACGGCACTTGGGTCGTTTGAAGGCGGAGCAATCGCCTGCACCGGGAAGCGGGGCGGCCGGTGCTTACTGTTTCGGGCGGAAAGCGCGCGCGGGCGAGGAGATGACTATACTTGGATATGATGACAATGGGGACCCATCAGGTCCATAGCCTCACGTACGCAAGTGCTTCCTTATTATATATATATATATATATATATATATATATATATATATATATAGACGGTCTATTCTGCTAATATTAGCAGAATAACTATTCTACACACCACTTCCGCACTGCACGCTGAACGCAAGTGCACTGCATCTTCTTGACGACGAGCACTGCAATATAGACTAGTGAACTTCGCGTCGGAAAAAACTGCACGCAGTGTTTTTTCGGTACTATTTTCGCTCTAATTTTTTGATTGTTTATCGGAACGAGGCGTATAATATACCATTGAAAAGCTATGGATTAGGCGCAACTTCGCTATGTTGAACACTTTTCGAGATTCCTCGCGGTTTAAGAGCAGTTTCAAAAACGGCGCGGCGGATGACGAGTGGCAGCGAACGTATTTTCATGATTTTTTCTAAACCACTCATCGGAATAAAGCAAAAGATACGCTGTTGGAAAGATATCGTCAAGGCGCATCTTTTTCATATCTATTATGTTTTCTAATTCGTTACGGTTTAAGAGCAGTTTCAAATTTACTAAATCGCGGAATTCTGTTTTTCAAGTTTTTTCAAATTTGTGGTACTGTTTTCGCTCCAGTTTTTGAACCGTTTGTCGAAACGAGGCGTGTGATACGCCGTTGGAAAGCTAAGAACGAGGCGCAACTTTCGTATGTTGAAATATTTTTGAAATTCCTTACGGTTTTAAGTTAATTTTGAAAATCGTGCGGCGGACAACGAGTGGCAGCGGCCGTTTTTGGCGAAATTTTTGCGAACCGCTGGTCGGAATGATTCAAACGATACGCCGTTGGAAAGATATCGATGGGATGCAACTTTTTCATGTAGAACACTCTCTCTAATTCTTTACGGTTTAAGAGAATTTTAAATTTACCAAAATGCGGACACTCTGTTTTTCCTGACACCCATATCGACGTGGGTACTTCATCCGACTGAAAACCGCACTGCAACGGACGAAAAACCGCACTGCATCACACGGGTAAGAGAACTGCATGATTTATTTTTATGGGACGTAAATTTTTGAAGACGAGGAAGAAAACCGCACTGCTTTTAGACTCAAAATCGCACTGCATCAGACGGGCTAGCGGACTGCATGATTTCTTTTTTGTGGGACGCAAACTTTTGAAGACGAGGAAGAAAACCGCACTGCTTTTAGACTGAAAACTCGCACTGCATGATTTCTTTTTTGTGGGACATAAGTTTTTCCCAAACGAGGTAGCAAACTGCACTACTTCAGACTAAAAACCACACTACATGAGAAGGGCAAGTGCACTGCATCGTTTCTTTTGTCAGACATAATTTTTCTCATGCGAGGAAGTGAAGTGCGCTTCACATCGTGCGTAAGTTAACCGCAAAATTATGGAGAAGTGAACCGCGTTACTTTTTGTTCTTGTTTCGGTAACGTTTTTTCTTTGCACTTACGAGATGAACATCATCAGACGGCCGAGTGGACCTTTTTTTAGACCAAAGTGCACCGCATGATCGAAAAGAATGAACCACAAGACCATGCTTTTTATGGAAAACAATATTTTAAACACAAATCATGTATGTGTTCACCGTACATGGCAACTGAGTTAATGTATTCAAACACAAACAAAATTGCATGCGCCCAAACGACAATGCTTTTGCCCACAACCGCTACCCTTTTGTGCCGGACTGAACTTTTGTTCACAAGTATGGTAGAAGTGTTAGTTTCCTTATAGGATGCAAATCTGTACAACTCTCTCTTGAGGACATCAAATTCACAAGTGCACTTATGAACAAGAAACTTGCCTTCTTTTGCCTCCATAATGGATCAAATAAGCAGTGAAGAAGCTTGTATCATCCATCTGAAAAATGCACTTGAGATACATCAGCAAGGAACTGCACAACACATCTTTTGAAGGAAAAAGAAATTCAAACCGAACACTCAACATCTGGGAACTGCACGCGGGGAGGAGGGGCAGCTCGTCGGGGGGCAGAGATCCACCGGTGCTGCGCCACACCGGCGATTTTTGTGCACTGCGTCAGAAAGTAGGGGCTCGACGTGGGGAGGGAGGTCGGCCGTCACGGGGCACGGCCGTGACCATCGAGGCCGGCAATCGTGGGGGCAGCCCGGCTGGATCCGGATGCACTGGTGCGGGGGAGGCGGCTCATCCGCTCGTCGGTGCGGATTCGGCGCCCGACGGATCGGGCCGAGGCGGCGCGATGGATGGGGTGGGGCGCATGGCGGGGCAGTAGCCATGGCTGGAGCGGGGCTGGGCCGGGCCATCGCTAGGCGACGCTGTAGATCAGAGGCGCGCGGGGGAGATGCGGGGTGGCGCCGGACGGGGGGAGTAGAAGGCGACGCAGCTCTGGACGGGAGGAGGACGAGGCGAGGCGCCGCCGGATGGGAGGAGTAGGAGGCGGGCGGCTCTAGGCAGGTGGAGGAGGAGGCGGGGAGACGCCGGGCGGGTGGAGGAGGATGTGGGGCAGCGCCGGACGAGAGGTGTAGGAGGCGGGGCGGCTTTTGACGAAAGGAGGAGGAGGTGGGGAGACGCC
>NC_057801.1:414365558-414365762 GCF_018294505.1 Triticum aestivum
GCCCAGCCAGCTGGCCGGCCCAGCAAGCCAGCCCAGCCCACCACCGCCGTCGTCCTCCTGGCGCCAGTCGGCCAGGCGTGTGGCCGGCGCGCGCGCACGGCCGGAGCGCCACGCCACCAGCTCGCCTGCCTGCCTCCCCCGCCAGCGCGACGCCGCGGCGCTTCTTCTCGGTGCCGCCCCGATCCCCTGGCCTTATCCCCCCCC
>NC_057801.1:414366213-414375040 GCF_018294505.1 Triticum aestivum
CCACCGTCTCCGGCCACCCCTCGCTCCCCCGACTAGCTCAGAAGCTCCGCCACGACCCCCTCTTCCTCCCCACCGCTCCACAGCTCCCCGGAAGCCCTGCATCGCTGCCACGTCGCCGTTCCCCTCTTCGGGCACCGACCGTCGTCGCCGTCGAATTCGCCGTCACCAGCGCGTCCCCGAGCCCGCTAACCATCCCTGCAGCTCCGCGGTGAGCCCCGGATCGTTTCCCCCTTCTCCCTGGTCTCTTTCGACCTCTAGGCCCTAGCCCCACCTCGGCCGAGAGCTCCACGCCGCCGGCGATGTCGCCGTCGTGGCCACGGTCACCGTAGCACCCAACCGAGCGCACTATCGTGATCCCCACCTCACCAGGAGCACGTAGCACGCACTAACGCCTCCCCAAACCCCCTGCAACGTCGATTCCGACCGCACCCGAACTCCGGCCGCCGCAGCCGAGCTCGCCGCCGTCAACTCCGGCCACCCCGAGCCCAACCACCACCACCAATAGTCGCGGCTCAACCTCAGCAACACGTAGATGCCTTCCGCCGTCCATTTGGTTGCCGGAATGGCAAAAAGCACTTTCGCCGCCGTCTCGGACCTCGCCGGCGTCATGTCGCCGGTGGGGTTTGACTTGTCCGACCTGGGGTTTGACCCCCCAGGGTCACTGACGCGTGGGCCCTGTCGGCCAGGTGGTTAGATTAGCGCTAACTACTGTTAGTCAACCCCCCCTGACACTGACAGTGGGCCCCAGCGCCACTAATCCCTAATTAGGATTAATTTAATCCTGTTTAACCCCCCCTGTCACTGACGTGTGGGCCCCACACGTCAGGTTTGACTTCAGCCAGCCGCAGTTGACCACTGACGTCATGCTGACGTCAGGCTGACGCAGTAATTGAATTTCTGGATTTAATTTAAATCAGGAAATTCCAGAATATTATTTAAACTTCAAAAATTCATAACTTTTATTCTGTAACTCCAAATTGGACAAATTATATATGAAAAATGATCAGAAAAATCCAATCTATCCATCTGTACTATTTTCATGCATGATAAAACAAGTTAAATTGATGTTTCAAGCAGAACAAGGAAAAGCACTTTAAAAGGCCATATTTGAATTTGAAATTTGAATCTTTGATTCAAATTTGTTCAAACCCTTCTGGTTCTAGTTGCATTAGCCCAACACACTCATATTGCCATGTTTCATGCATGCATCATATTGTTGCACATTGTTTGGTGATGCTTGTGTATCGATGTCCTTTGCGACAGGTTCTGTCTCCGAGGAGTACCGTGATTACCCTAACGAAGAACCGTATCCGTGCATCGAACCATCAGGCAAGCAACCAACCATTTGATCATATTGATACAATCCCATGTTCTCGCTCCTGCTCTCTTTTACTGCATTAAGACAACGCGATTCAAACTGCTGTGTGCCACGGTAGTTGAACCCATTTCCTCTGCATGACCTGTCATTGCCACAGTAACTAGATGAAACCCACTAGCATGTGTAGGAGTTGATTGAGCCCTATGTATGTGTTGTTCCTACCTTGCTATGCCTGCTATGCTTAGAGTCGTGTCAGGTCTGGTTCATCTGGGTGATGGGCTAGAGTGAAATGATTATGTCGGTAATGAGAGTGGTGTGGTGAACACGATTTGGTAAAGGTATCGATGAGAGGCCATGTAGGAGTACATGGTGGGTTGTTTCATTGAAGCCGACCTTAAGCACTGAGATCTGTATGTGTGATTTAAGAATCAGCTACTACCATGCATTGGGCCCGAAACCAATGGACCCTCTCGGCTTCTTATTCACCCTAGTTCTCCGTCCAGGAGTTGCAAGTAGTTTCTGGTGTTTGTAGCCTACTGGAGGCCGTGGACAGCGCTGACCGTAGGGGTGGGCTGTGATGCGGTAGGTACGTGGCCGGGTGTACCGAATACCCGTTAGGTATCTCGGGAACCCTGTTCACATCGTTCGGGGCCGTATGGGAAACCTCGGCCGGACTCCCTGCGGATGGAACCTGGATAGGCAATAAACCTGGACTGGAGGCCTAGGTGATTAGGTAGGTCGTGGCCGACACCCACGTTGGGCTTCCGCTTGAAGGTTGTCGAGTACATGTCGTGTAAGCGACGATAAGTGGTGAGAGCGTGTATGAAGAAGTACACCCCTGCAGGGTTAACATGATCTATTCGAATAGCCGCGTCCGCGGTAAAGGACTACTTGGTTGCCTATACAGTTCATAGACAAGTAAATGGAAACTACTAAAAGCCTCAAGATAAGTGTGAGTGCCGAGGATGGCTCTTCCGTAGGAAGACGGAGGGGGATCCTCGGTAGTGTATTGAAGTGGTGAGTAGTGGACTCGTGTGCGCAAAACCATTTCAAGTTGGAGTATCGTAGGATAGCCTAGCCAAGAGTCAAAGCTGGCTTGCTGCAATAACTCCACCAACCCTTCTTGATACTATGCATGTATGTAGGATCTGATGTAAGTCTTGCTGAGTACCTTTGTACTCATGTTGCTATAATCTACATTTTTACAGAAGACGCTGCAACCCCTTCTGATGGGTTCTATGTAGACGTTGACATCAACGAGTAGGCTAAAGACCCAGGTGGTGACTCTGAGCTTGTGAAGGACCACGTAGTATAGCTAGGCTTTCCAAGCCTCTTTTATTTTACTAGTTGTCTGTACTCAGACAAGTTACTTCCGCTGCTGGTTTGTATGACTGTATGACTTGTATGTTGGGTCGTGAGACCCGTACCTTTGTGTATGTTATGTATGGCTCCCTGAGCCTTAAATAAAGTACTTGTGTCGTAGAGTCATGTTGTGATGCTTCATTGTATTTGCACATATCGAGCATATTGTGTGTATGATTGAAATGCTTGGTATGTGTGGGATCTGACTACCTAGTTGTTTATCTTTAGTAGCCTCTCTTACCGGGAAATGTCTCCTAGTGTTACCGCTGAGCCATGGTAGCTTGCTACTGCTCTGGAACACTTAGGCTGGCCGGCATGTGTCCTTCTTCGTTCCTGTGTCTGTCCCTTCGGGGAAATGTCACGCATTGAGTATCGGAGTCCTGTTAGCCCGCTACAGCCCGGTTTACCGGAGTCCTGCTAGCCCAGTGCTACAGCCCGGACCCACTTGCTGATGACCGACACGTTCGAAGCTGGGTCATGGATGCCTGTCCCTGTAAGTCTGTGCCACTTTGGGTTTACAACTAGTCATGTCAGCCCGGGCTCCTTATCATATGGATGCTAGCGACACTATCATATACGTGAGCCAAAAGGCGCAAACGGTCCCGGGAAAAGGTAAGGCAACACCCGTGGGGATACCGTGCGTAAGGCCGCAAAGTGATATGAGGTGTTACAAGCTAGATCGATGTGACATCGAGTCGGGGTCCTGACACTTAGGTACGTGGCCGGGGATACCGGGCACCCGTTAGGTGTCACGGACCCCTGTACACATCGTTCGGGGCCGTATGGGAAACCTCGGCCGGACTCCCTGCGGATGGAACCTGGATAGGCGATAAACCTGGATTGGAGACTTAGGTGATTAGGTAGGTCGTGGCCGACACCCACGTTGGGCTTCCGCTTGAAGGTTGCCGAGTACATGTCGTGTAAACGATGGTAAGTGGTGAGAGCGTGTATGAAGAAGTACACCCCTGCAGGGTTAACATAATCTATTCGAATAGCCGCGTCCGCGGTAAAGGACTACTTGGTTGCCTATACAGTTCATAGACAAGTAAATGGAAACTACTAAAAGCCTCAAGATAAGTGTGAGTGCCGAGGATGGCTCTTCCGTAGGAAGACGGAGGTGGATCCTCGGTAGTGTATTGAAGTGGTGAGTAGTGGACTCGTGTGCGCAAAACCATTTCAAGTTGGAGTATCGTAGAATAGTCTAGCCAAGAGTCAAAGCTGGCCTGCTGCAATAACTCCACCAACCCTTCTTGATACTATGCATGTATGTAGGATCTGATGTAAGTCTTGCTGAGTACCTTTGTACTCATGTTGCTATAATCTACATTTTTACAGAAGACGCTGCAACCCCTTCTGATGGGTTCTATGTAGACGTTGACATCAACGAGTAGGCTAAAGACCCAGGTGGTGACCCTGAGCTTGTGATGGACCACGTAGTATAGCTAGGCTTTCCAAGCCTCTTTTATTTTACTAGTTGTCTGTACTCAGACAAGTTACTTCCGCTGCTGGTTTGTATGACTGTATGACTTGTATGTTGGGTCGTGAGACCCGTACCTTTGTGTATGTTATGTATGGCTCCCTGAGCCTTAAATAAAGTACTTGTGTCATAGAGTCATGTTGTGATGCTTCGTTGTATTTGCATATATCGAGCATATTGTGTGTATGATTGAAATGCTTGGTATGTGTGGGATCTGACTATCTAGTTGTTTATCTTTAGTAGCCTCTCTTACCGGGAAATGTCTCCTAGTGTTACCGCTGAGCCATGGTAGCTTGCTACTGCTCTGGAACACTTAGGCTGGCTGGCATGTGTCCTTCTTCGTTCCTGTGTCTGTCCCTTCGGGGAAATGTCACGCTTTGAGTGCCGGAGTCCTGTTAGCCCGCTACAGCCCGGTTTACCGGAGTCCTGCTAGCCCGTGCTACAGCCCGGACCCACTTGCTGATGACCGACACGTTCGAAGCTGGGTCATGGATGCCTGTCCCTGTAAGTCTGTGCCACTTTGGGTTTACGACTAGTCATGTCAGCCCGGGCTCTTTATCATATGGATGCTAGCGACACTATCATATACGCGAGCCAAAAGGCGCAAACGGTCCCGGGAAAAGGTAAGACGACACCCGTGGGAATACCGTGCGTGAGGCCGCAAAGTGATATGAGGTGTTACCAGCTAGATCGATGTGACATCGAGTCGGGGTCCTGATATAACTTTTTACTACCGCTCCAGAGCGGTACTACCACGGCTCCTACAGCGGTAGTACCGCTTCGTACCAAAAACTCGTCCCAAGTCCTGCGGTGGTGGCCCAGATGTACTTTTTTAGTACCGCTCGCAAGCAGTAGTACCGCTACCCTTTGCGGTAGTACCGCGATCCCTAGCGGTAGTACCGTGAGGACGAGCGGTAGTACCACTCCGGCGGTTCTACTAGCCTTTTGCCTCCTCGCTGTTGTTTTTCAAAGGGGTACTACCGCCCTAGCGGTAGTACCGCTCTGTGCGGACTCTGAGCATAACGGTTGGATTTTTCCCCACCTATAAAAGGGGGTCTTCTTCCCCATTGAACTTTATCCTTTGAGCTCGTGTTCTTCCCCCATTGTTGACCTTCTTCGAGCTTGCTAACTCTCAATCCCTCCATGGATTCTTGCTAGTTTTTGAGGGAAAAGAGAGAGGAGATCTAGATCCACATTTCCACCAATCACTTTCTCCTTTATGTGAGGGGAACCCATTGGATCTAGATCTTGGAGTTCTTGGTGTTCTCCTTCTTGTTCTTCCTCTCATCTTCCTCCCTAGCATTAGTTGCTTCGGTGGGATTTGAGAGAGAAGGAATTGGGCACTCCGTGTGCCCTTGTCATTGCATTTGGTGCATCGGTTTGAGTTCTCCACGTGATACGTGGAAGTTACAAGTTGAGAAGCTTATTACTCTTGGGTGCTTGGTACCCTTGAGCTTGTTACTCTTGGTTGTTTGGACACCCTAGAGCTTGTTCCTCTTGGGTGCCTTGGCTCCCTAGACGGTTGGTGTTGTTCGGAGCTCAATCATTGTGGTGTAAAGCTCCGGGCAAGCATCGGGGTCTCCAATTAGGTTGCGGAGATCACCCCGAACAATTTGACGGGTACCGGTGACCGCCCCCAAGGGTTGCCAAAGTGTACGGGTTCGGTGACCGCCCCCAAGGGTCGCAATTTGTACGGGTTCGGTGACCGCCCTCAAGGGTCCCTTAGTGGATTCACGGCATCTTGCATTGTGCGGGGGCGTGAGAAGATTACGGTGGCCCTAGTGGCTTCTTGGGGAGCATTGTGCCTCCACACCGCTCCAAACGGAGATTAGCATCCGCAAGGGTGTGAACTTCGTGATACATCGTCGTCTCCGCGTGCCTCGATTATATCTTACCCGAGCCCTTTACTTATGCACTTTACTTTGTGATAGCCATATTGTTCTTTGCCATATATCTTGCTATCACATAGTTGCTTATCTTGCTTAGCATAAGTTGTTGGTGCACATAGGTGAGCCTAGTTGTTTTAGGTTTTGTGCTTGACAAATTAACCGCTATGTTTATTCCGCATTTGTTCAAGCCTAAACCATAATTATTTTAAAGCGCCTATTCACCCCCCCTCTAGGCGACATCCTCGATCTTTCACCTGTGTACACTCACAAACGCATCAGTCCCTTAACCTATAAGTCTTCAATAGACCAAAATCACTAAGGGGCACTAGATGCACTTACAGTGGCATGGGACTCAATGCTCTTTGACTCAATTGAACTCAAAGTAAGCATAATATAAAGAAAATCTGAAATTTTTGAGATGTGCCCTTGAAACCGGAAATTAGGGAATATATCTATATCTATATCTACTAATAAAGGGACGTGCGTTTCTCTGAATTTTTTGTCTGTTCACCGTATATGTTTTTTTCTGTACCTATCTGAGGTGGTACTAAAAAGTTTGTCAGTCCACGCATAAATAAATTTTCGGGTTGGGCCTCCAAACCATGCATTGAGAGGCCTGCTCAGCATATTTTTTCCTTCGGTTGGGCCACAGGGAGTAGTCCCCCACATGGGCCAAGTGGCCTGCTTCACATTTTTTTCGATTGTGATGCATGGGAAAAAAATTACCTTTTCTTTTGTAACCTACACTCTCAGTAGGTCGACTGCAATTACATAACGCATGATACGTTGGGCCTTTGCTGAGCCTAAGAAAACTATCAACTCAATATGTCAGTTCTTCCTACTATCATTAAATAGAACCACCTGCGCCCTTAAAACCACAACACCAATTTGTATATGTCTTGGAGTGACCTGTTATTGATCAACTCAATAAGTCGTCTTGGGAATAATAAGCGAAGGATGAGGTGAAGATGTGAGAAGAAGAGAATAAGTCCCTCTAAAGGAAGGAAGGAATATGATGTCCTATGTGGGCTAATGAAATGATGCGCAATTTAATGGCTTGCAGCATAAATAAAGGAGGTTGCACGCTACGGGATTCGGTAAGTGATGTGTAACTAAAGAGGTGGACGAAAGACTACATTGATGAATACGAAGAAACTCCCTGTCCGGCGTACTAGAGGAGCTCTTCGAAGGAGAGAAGGACAGTAGGGCGGGACAAACAAAAATAAGTGAAAATAAGTTGACGTGTGAGACAGATAACAATGTCTTCCATTGCAAAAACAACATAACCGAATGTTCTATGTACATGTTAATTTCCATGAAGAAATGAGAAACATGGTATTCTGGACCGAAAAAGGCAAAAATCAATGCTCCAAAAAGATTATTTCTCAAGCATTTTAGAGGTCCTATTCTGCATTTTCACCTCCAACACCATGGATGTCAATGTATTATGAAATTCACATCTGAGTAGGATAATTACTATGTTTATTATCAAATAGCTAGGAAATGTCAGCTAAGGCAAGAGTGCAACGAATGAATTGGTTCATGTGCATCCATCCAGAGAACGATTTCTACACGAGAGCTATGTCTCGCTTATAGCGAGACGGTAGCTTCTCTTGTCTAAAAGGGGTTCTCTCTTGCGTAGGTATTGGGCCGACCTATTTATTCTCCTCCTTCGCTCGCTCAGGTCGATCGATCTCTCGCTTTTTGATAGCTCGATACACTGGTTCGTTCTGGTTTTCTTCCCTTTTTCGTTATGTTTTGCTTTCCTTTACGGTTTTCTTCAGTTTTCAGTTTTCCTTGTTTTTTCATCGTTTTCTTCATTTTTCATGGTTCTTACTGATTTTCTTGTTTCATCATGATTTTCCTTCGGTTTTTTGTTTTTTCGTCGGATGTCTTCAATTATTTTTCGGTTTTCACTGGTTTTGTTCCTATCTTCTTTTCTTCAGTTGTTTTGTTTCTTTCTCATTTTTCCTTGGTCTTTGCTTCCCTTTTTTATTGCACTAGTTTTGTCTAGTTTTCTGGAATCTTTTTCCTATTTTTCTTCGCCCCTCATGAATTTTCAAGGTTTTCTTCGGATTTCTGTTTTCCTTGTTACTCGAGGTGTTTCTTTTGTTTCTTTATGTTCTTTCTTCAGTTTTCACCGCTTTTCTTCTTTTTTCTTCAGCATATGTATACATTTTTCATACATATTTATACATTTTATGTATACATCACGAACATTTTTTATACATATTTAACATTTTTATATATGTTTAACATTATTTAAATACATGATTAACATTTTTTTACATTTATGTTTTATGACTACTTTTTTCATACACATTGAACATTTTTTGTGTATATCAGGAACAATTTTTAGTACATGTTTATAATTTTTGAATTATATGATTAAGTTGTTTTTATACACCATCACCATTTTCTAGAATTTAATTTTTATGTTCAAAGTTTTTAAGACACGTTCTACATTTTTCGTATAATTGTTTTGTACAGGTTTAACATTTTTGAAATAGATGATTAACATTTTTTTACATATTTGTGTTGATGACTATTTTTTTCATACACATTATACCTATTATGTATATGACTACCTTTTAAAGTATATGACTAATTTCCTTTCTTTTTTCTTCATTTTCCTTTGGTTTTATTTGTCTCTTTCTCGTTTTTCATGTCTTTCTAATTGTATCGGGTTTCTTCATTTTGCTCTATTTTTCTTTGTCAATTTTCATAGGTTTCTTTTTTGTCAACACATGTTGACTATGTACGCATTCAAAAAAAAATTAT
>NC_057801.1:414375408-414515014 GCF_018294505.1 Triticum aestivum
GTCAAATTTTGTCTATACAAATTTAACTTTTTCAAATACTTGTTTAACATTTTTTTAAATGCTCGATTAACATTTTTGAAATACATTATCAAGTTTTTTACACACACATTGTATATTTTGTTTCTACATTTTTCGTATACATGAGGAACTTTTCACTATACACATTCAACATTTTCCAAACGCTTGGTTAACATTTTTTCACATGTCTTTATGTAAAGTGTATTTTTAATATATTTATTTAGAATATCTGAAAGTATAAATAAAATTAAAAAAAGCGAAAATAAAAAAAATGAGAACCCTCCTCCCCCTCCCCAAAAAAACAAGGTTGTGGCCTCCCGCTTGCCTTGGCCGGCGCATCTCGCGCTTGCTTTACGTCAGAGTTCTCTACATCTCACGTCAAGCGAGACATAAGGTGCCCGGATCTCAGTGCTTTTTCCTCGTTCGCCACAACCCATGATCCAGCGAACCATCGGATTCCTCCACTGGCCCATGAAGCGCGTTTGAAAAACGAGCAGGCCCTATTAGCTCAATTTTTCAAGAAAAAAATATCATTAACGAAAAACTTGTGATGTATAAAAAGTAAAAAACAAGGAATTAAAATTGAACGCGCTCTAATTTCTAAAAAAAAACAAAATTGGGGCCGATGGCAACTTCAAAGAAAAAATATAGTTTTTTTTATCTAGATAAGTCCAATACATTTACCATAGTATGAAACCGAGATTAAAAAAAAAACTCCCATTCTCTTAATATTAAAAAATTCATCCTCTTAAAAAGAAAAATGCAATGTTATTAATAATAAAAAATGCCATCCTCCTAATAGTAAAAATGCTATGTTATTAATAGTAAAGCTACTATGTACAAAAAAACTTGAATAGTTAACATTATGAAAAAAAATGATCCTCTTAATAATAAAAATGTCATGTTATTAATAATAAACTGACATGTACAAAAATGTATTTGACTTGTGAATTTTTTTTAAATCTTTAAAGTAAAAAACATCATGTTATTAATAATAAACTACCATGTACAAAAACAAACTTAACTTGTGAACATTAGAAAGAAATCTTTAAATTTTCCATGTGCAAAGTTCAAAAGTATATAAGTGCCATGTTAATTCTTTTTGAAAAATTGCCATATACATAAGAAAAAAAAACATAATTTGACATCTAGTAAAAAAAGGAAGGACTAAGGTTTGATCTTAGGTCTCCCAAGTAAAGGCTTGCGTCCCTAGCCAATGCGGTATGCAGTAGTGTTTTTATTAGTATAGTGTTTGCTTGCCATTGTATTTATAGCGAACAAGTTAAAAATTTCACTTGCCTTGTGCCCCTGCGCCAAGATTTAAAATCTGACGTTAGACAAATATCTTTTCTGTTACTATAAAAACAAGTTACTTATTTTGCTATTTTTTAAATTTTACTGTTCATTTGAATGCATGTGAAACTATGTCCACCGTAGCATTTTCGATGGATGCATGTGGAACTATGTCCACCTTAGCTGGAGAACACTAAATGGAGACGCCTGCATGCCACACGATTACGATCATATCCATATTCATAGTGTGAAATGTGCATACGCTTCTCCCCCCTTCTCCCTCTTACCATGACAAGCCCTTGGGAAATAACCTCGATGGGCAGAAAACAAAAGGCGTTAGACCCTACTAGCCCAACCCTAGAAAGTCTTAAGATCCTTTTCCATACTTGCCCTGCTCCCATTTAAGGAGAAACAATTTCATGTTTTTCCTAAAAGGATGGGAAGATTAGAGAAGTCCTATTGATTGTTGCTTTCTCCAGACCATCAGGAATAACTTGTATGGAACGGACGAGACGAGATGCCTCCTCACAATGATCGATGCATATGCCTGCCCGGACCAATGTTCTTATACATATTAGGGCATCTCTAACGCTGACCCTCAAACCGCCTGCATTTCTCCGGATCGAGTGGTCCGCACGCATTTTGCCATCCAATGCAGTTCCAATCGGTCCACAGACTGGTCTGGACATCTATTTTCCTACAAACCGAAGCAAATGGGGGCGGGGGAGGGGGAGGGGAGGGGGAGCTCGGTGCGGGAGTCTGACCACCGACACATAGGACTTCGACACCCTCAAATCCCCTCCCGGTTCACTTTTCTTCCACTCTGTACCTGCCCCCCTTACTTTAGATTCGCACCCTCCTCGCCTGTCGCCGCCATTGTACCTCTCCGGCAACTGCCCATGCATCATAGGACGTCCGCAGCCACCACTAACGCACCTGCCTGATATGTATGCAACGTATCTATAATTTTTGATTGTTTCATGCTATTATATTATCCGTTGTGGATGTTTTATATGCATTAATATGCTATTTATATTATTTTTGGGACTAACTTATTAACCAACAGCCCAGTGCCAGTTTATGTTTTTCCTTATTTTTGCGTTGTACACAAAAGGAATATCAAACGGAGTCCAAATGGAATAAAACTTTCGCGGTGATTTTTCTTGGACCAACAGAGCTTGGAGATGAAGTCAGAAGAGTCCCAAGGGCTCCACAAGCCCTCAAGGCGCGCCCTGGGGGGGACCTGGCTTGTGGCCCCCCAAGGAGTCCTCCAACCCTCATTTTTGCTCTATACATTCCCAAATATTCCCAAACCAACAGAAGCGTCCACCAAAATACTTTCCCGCCGTCACAAGCCTCCATCCCCATGAGATCCCATCTTGGGGCCTTTTCCGACACCTTGCCGGAGAGGGATTCGATCATGGAGGGCATCTACATCAACTCTATTGCCCTTCCGATGAAGCGCGAGTAGTTTACCACAGACCTACGGGTCCATAGCTAGTAGCTAGATGACTTCTTCTCTCTCTTTGATCTTCAATACAATGTTGTCCTCGATGTTCTTGGAGTTCTATCCGATGTATTATTCTTTTGCGGTGTGTTTGTTGAGATCCGATAAATTATGGATTTATGATCAGATAATCTATGAATATTATTGAGTCTTTTCTGAATTCTTATATGCATGATTAAATATCTTTGTATTTCTCATTATTGGTTTGGTTTGGCCAACTAGATTGGTTCTTCTTGCAATTGGAGAGGTGCTTAGTTTTGGGTTCAATCTTGCGGTGTCCTCACCCAGTGACAAAGCAGGGGTAGCGAGACACGTATTGTATTGTTGCCATCAAGGGTAAAAAGATGTGGTTTTTATCATATTGCTTGAGTTTATCCCTCTACATCATGTCATCTTACTTAAGGCGTTATTACGTTCTTATGAACTTAATACTCTAGATGCATGGTGGATAGCGGTCGATATGTGGAGTAATAGTAGTAGATGCAGGCAGGAGTCGGTCTACTTAACACAGACATGATGCCTATATTCATAATCATTGCCTTGGGTATCGTCATAACTTTGTGCTTCTCTATCAATTGCTCGACAGTAATTTGTTCATGCACCATATGTTTTCTTTCAAGAGAGAAGCCTATAGTGAAATCTATGGCCCCCGGGTCTATTTTCCATCATATATTTTCAGATCTATAAACCAAAAAACCCAAAAATACCTTGCTGCAATTTATTTGTTTTTACTTTGCTTGACGTTTAGTAATCTTTTATATCTATCTCTATCAGATCTAATCCTTGCAAGTGACCATGAAGGGATTGACAACCCCTTTATCGCGTTGGGTGCAAGTGTTTGATTGTTTGTGCTGATGCATAGATTGGAGACTTGCTTGTACCTCCTACTAGATTGATACCTTGGTTCTCAAACTGAGGGAAATACGTATCTCTACGTCGTTGCATTACCTTTTCCTCTTCAAGGGAAAAACCAATGCAAGCTCAAGAAGTAGTAGGAAGAATTTCTGGCGCCGTTGTCGGGGAGGTTCTACATCAAGCCTACCAAGTACCCATCATAAACTCTCATCTCTTGCATTACATTATTTGCCATTTGCCTCTCATTTTCCTCTCCCCCACTTCTAAAACATTTTAAAAAAACACAAAAATATTTGACTTTTTATTCGCCCTTCTTCTGTTCATCTTTTCGTTTGCTTTTTGGTTGCTTGTGTGCTAGATTGCTTGTTTTGCCATCATGGCTAGCTCCTCTATCATAGTCGATACCCCAGAAAGCGAGGTTCTTAATTTTAAACAAAGGGGTGGAGAGAATCTAAAAGATGCTTGGTATAGAATTTGCAATGCTCAAAATAGATCTACTCGTAAGCAATCCACTACTGTTCTTATTCGAAATTTTTATGTGGGTGTTACTACTTGGAATAGATATGTGCTAGAAACCATTACTCGGGGTAATTTCTTGGGTAGTCACACGATGGATGCTTACAATGTTATGTTAAATCTAGTGGGATCTCCATCAATTATGGTTAATGAAACAGTATTAAGTTTGGAACATGTGATCCAACGACTCGATATTATTGAAAATAAAATTTCCACTGTAGAGCTTGTTGAGAATTTGGATAAAAAGATCCATAATAAAATTACTCAACTCGGATCAAAGGTGGGGATCACTTTGAAGAACTTTAAGGAAAAAGAACCCATAGTTAATGAGAAAATTGATAAGATTCCTATAGAATTGATAAGTTAGAAGATATTTTTACTAACTTGGGTTCCGCTTTTGACACTGTCATAACTACTCCAAAACTTCCTCCTACTAAAACTACCAAGTTTATTTATGTTACTAAAAATAAGGGTGAATCTTCTAGTAAAGAAAACGGAGATGTTAAGATGATAAGTGTTCACCCTAACTTTATCAATATTAATAAGGAACCAATTTCTACGAGTGAATTTATTGATTCCTTGCCTAGGAGTGTGATTATTGATAAGACCAAAGAATCTCATAGAGGTTATAAGTGTGCAATGGAGGAAGTGCATACCAAAGATGACCTAGATCTATGTTTTATGCCTAGCTAGGGGCGTTAAAAAATAGCGCTTGTTGGGGGCAACCCAATTTTATTTTTATGTTTTTTGATTTTGATTCTGTTCTTTAATAAATACACATTATTACCTTTGTAGTAATTGTATTTTGGTGTTCTTAATTAGCGTTTGAGCCAAGTAAATCCTTTGGGACACTTTGGTATATCGTCGATTTGATCTTGCTGAACAATAGAAACTTTTGCGCCTAGTAACAGAATTGTTTAAATTCACAGAAGTGCAATAAAATCCTGATTTTTTACACAAGATTTATATATTAATTGCCTCTGTTCTCCTAATTTTTCAGAATTTTTGGAGTTACAGAAGTATGCGAAGTTTACAGATTACTACAGTCTGTTCTGTTTTTGACAGATTCTGTTTTCTATGTGTTATTTGCTTATTTTGATTCTATGGGTAGTATCCGGGGTATGAACCATGGAAAAGTTGGAATACAGTAGATATTACACAAATATAAATAAAGAATGAGTTCGCAACAGTAGCAAAAGTGGTGATTTATTTTCTTATACTAACGGATCTCATGAGTTTTCTCTTGAGTTTGTGTTGTGAAGTTTTCAAGTTTTGGGTAAAGATTTGATGGACTATGGAATAAGGAGTGGCAAGAGCCTAAGTTTGGGGATTCCCAAGGCACCACAAGGTAATATTCAGGAAGAATCAAGCATCTAACCTTGGGGATGCCCTAGATGATATCCCCTCTTTCGTCTTCAATCCATCAGTAAATTTACTTGAGGCTATATTTTTATTCACCACATGATGTGTTTGGCTTGGAGCGTCTTGTATGATATGAGTCTTTTCTTTTTATTTTGCCACAATCATACTATCTGTACACACCTTTTTAGAGAGACACACATGAATCATGAATTTATTAGAATACTCTATGTGCTTCACTTATATCTATCGAGCTAGCCAATTTGCTCTAGTGCTTCACTTATATGTTTTTAGAGCATGGCGGTGGCTTTATTTTATAGAAATTGTTGAACTCTCATGCTTCAGTTATATTATTTTGAGAGTCTCTAAACAACATGGTAATTTGCTTAGGTTATGAATTTAGTCCTAATATGATAGGCATCCAAGAGGGATATAATAAAAACTTTCATATAAAGAGCATTGAATACTATGAGAAGTTTGATTCCTTGCATATTGTTTTGAGATATAAAGATGGTGATATTAAAGTCATGGTAGTGAGTAATTTTGGATTGGTAGAAATACTTGTGTTAAAGTTTGTGATTCCCGTAGCATGCATGTATGGTAAACCGTTACGTGATGAAGTCGGAGCATGATTTATTTATTGATTGTCTTCCTTATGAGTGGCGGTTGGGGATGAGCGATGGTCTTTTCCTACAATGCTATCCCCCTAGGAGCATCCTTGTAGTACTTTGTTTCGATAGCTAATAGACTTTTGCAATAAGTATGTGAGTTCTTTATGACTAATGTTGAGTCCATGGATTATACGCACTCTCGCCCTTCCACCATTGCTAGCCTCTCTAGTACAACGCAATTCTCGTAGGTGCATTAAACCCACCATATACCTTCCTAAAACAACCATCATACCTACCTATTATGGCATTTCCATAGCCACTCCGAGATATATTGCCATGCAACTTCCACCGTTCCCATTGTTATGACACGCTTCATCATTGTCATATTGCTTTGCATGATCATGTAGTTGGCATTGTATTTGTTGAAGGCCATATTTCATATTTTTTATACATGTCACTCTTGATCATTGCACATCCCGATACACCGCGGAGGCATTCATATAGATTCATATTTTGTTCTAGAATCAAGTTGTAATTCTTGAGTTGTAAAGTAAATAAAAGTGTGATCATCATCATTATTAGGGCACTGTGCCATGTGAGGAAATGATGATCGAGGCTATGATTCCCTCTCAAGTTGGGATGAGACTCCGGATGAAAAAAAAAGAGAGAAATAAGAGGCCAAAGAGCCCCCAAAAAAATGTAATATCCCAAATTTCTAATTTGGAATGTTATACATTAGATCATCATTGCATATCATATTTTATTGCATTTTTGGTTGATCCTAGAAATTCTACGCAACTCAAGGACCCACGGAGAGAGTTCGGGATTTCGTTATTTTCATATTTCAGTTTTCTCAAATTTTGAAAAGTGGATCATTTGATTTTAATTATTTTTTCTCTTCGAATATTTCCAATATGAAAATAAAATAGAGGAGATAAAATGACTTCTCCAAAATAAAGAAATATTGGAGGGAAAATATTAAAATCAAATAAGAATTTTATTGGGAGTTTTATTGCTATTTTATTTGAATTAGGAAAAAAATGCGTTTTTCAAAATTACATTAGAGACCCAAATAACTGTTCACTTTGTCTGCTATATTTTTAGATGATGGGGAAAATTTATTACATGATTTTTGGAGTCCATTTAGTATTTCTTTTAATCGTTTTTCTGCGCGTCAGAATTATTTTAAAAAAAGGAACCGACCTACCGGGTCGTGTCCGCCTGGGACACTGACCCGGCCGGCCTCTTATAAGGCCAAGGCCCGAGCCGCCTCAGCCCAGCCCCACCACCCCGCCAAACCCTAGCCCCGCCTCGACCCTGCCGCCAGCCACCGCCGCTGCCGCGTCGCACTGTCGTCGCTGCCGTGCCGCCGCCGCCGCTTGCTACCGCCGCCGTCGCCGCCCGCCGTCGCCCCGCCGCCACCGCAGGAGTGACCGCCGCCGCCGCCGCCAACACGTACGCCGAGGTAGCCGCCGGTTTTAAAAAAACCGATTGGTTTTATTTCGAAAACCCTAGATTCATTTCTTTATTTAGATCGGTTCGGTTTTCCTGGTTTAGTTAAATAATGGACGTTTGTCCGTACGTTCGTTTTTACGAACGGTGTTCACCCGTTAGCCACAGACAGCGAACGTTCGTTCATTAGCCTATTCGTCAGTTTTTCTTTTTCTAGGGTTTTTCCGCGATTATTTTCGATCGCGATTTCTGCCCTGGTCTTCGTTTTAGTTTATCTTTTCACTCGTTTATCGGAATCAGGCGATTCAAGCGCCTAGATCTTCATCTTGAAGCCATATTTCTGTTTAACCAACTTGAACAAGATTTTGGTACTGTAAAATTTGACTCTAGTCCAGATTAGTAAACGGATCTTGTTTCTTTCGCAGTTTGAGTTTCGTTGCTTCGTTTGATTTGATTCTTTTTGCAAATCGGAGTTCTTCAGTTGAACTTTCTGGTTAGATATCTTATTTGAGTTTTACCCGTGTTTCTACTTGAGTGCTTATGTATGTTATTGTTTGTTTGCGATATAGTACCTGGAGTGCGAGGCGTGCTACTACGAGTCTCTAGGTTTCGCGAAACATCAGCAAGGCAAGTAACACTTTGATCATACCTCTTTACTACCCAGTTTTATTGCATTAGATCAACCCTCAAACATTGCATGGTTAGGATCTGAATAACATGTGGGTTTTGGGAAGTAGATGATGAGGTAGAACCTATTGTCCTGTTTTATTATCAAACTTTGGGAGTTACTTCTACGTTATGCTTATATTGCTATGCTATGCTCGTAGACGTGGTTTGCGTGAGTGTATCCATGACAGATGTGAGTATTGTTACTTAATGGTTAACTTAAGGTGGCTACTTAAATACACATCTAGTTGGATTGCTTGAGGCACCCTGGAGTACCCAGTGGTTGTCAGGGCACCTGGAGAATCCAGTGTTGTCCTAGGATATCCCGGAGTACCCGTGTGATCATCCTACGGTCCGCCACCCAATCTCAAAGGGATCATGAGATTATTCATGCTAGAAACTTTCGTGTGTAGCCACAAGCCATGGGCTCTGGCATAGTTGAGTAAGTTGCGTGAAGCTCTTGAAGAGGTAGACTAGAAGATGTAGTGGGTTGTAGGTGGTACTGTCTATCCAGAGTAGAGAGTTAATGCTTCAGAAAGACCGTGTCTCGAATCTCCGACCATGGATGTATTCGAGTCTTGTGGGGAAAAGTGCGCAAACCTCTGCAGAGTGTACAAACTAATCATGGTTAGCCGTGTCCCCGGTTATGGATGTCTTGAATATCTGGTTCTTGGATTATCATGTTGATATCATCACTCTAAATTAATTTTTTGGGTTTAATGATGATGCTTAATTGGGATTGAGTTGGTGGAACCTTCTCAATGTTTAACAACCACCGTGATAGTTAAATAAAATTTATTCCTTTGTTGTAGGAAAAAATTGGCTTTGTGCAAGAGCTTTCCACCAGCCAAATATGCATGTAGTGATAGCATTTATTTTGTTCATTACTCTATGTGTTACATTGCCAGCATATTCCATGTGCTGACCCATTTCGGGCTGCAACATTTCATGTTGCAGACCTTTTAGACGACGAGTAAGGTGCCATAGGTCGTTGTCTTTCACTCAGCTATGCCGTTGGAGTTGATGGACTCGCTTTATCTTCCAAGCCTTCCGCTGTTATCATTTTTAGATGGCCTTAAGCCATATTATTGTAATAAGTTCTCTTTTGAGACATACGATGTAATAAGTGTGTGATTGAAACTCTGTTATAAATCCTCAAGTACTATGTGTGTCAGCATTACCAATCGAGGGATGACACTGATGCACAGAGACTAGACTGTTTGAGGTCTAGTCGCTACAAGATGGTATCAGAGCACACGCTAACTGTAGGACACGACCACTAAGCTAAAACCCTAGATCACTGATCTCTTCTCATTTCTGACTCCTCTCCTTTTCTACTCTATTGGATGGCAGATAAATGGAACAAGTTCACCCAACCGAATGAAGACACACCTTTTGGACGACACTTGAAGGAAGTTACTAGATACCTGAACATCAGAATACCAAGCTTTACCGGGACCTACATCGCCACTTTACCAGAAGAGGAGCGTTGGATGATTCGAGTTCAAGTTTCAGGAAGGAAGTTCATGCCAGTCACTGAGTCCATAGAGTTTTCCTTTGATGCACCAACCTGGAGTCTAGGCAAGAGCATGGCAGCCCACATCACCATGGGACACATTGGAGAATTTTACCACAAGGATCTCAAGGATAATATCTACCAAATATGTGGGCACCGAGATGAGCAATGGGAGATGATCAGCACCAGGAGGGATAGGTCCATTGCAGCTTTCATCCAGGAGTTAAAACATCACATTCGTCGCCAGGAGAACCAGATGTGCGCAGGCATGATAGATCTGAAGAAGGCAATGACCAGGATCACAGAGCTGGAGGAAGAACTCAAGTCTACACGCGATGGGTTTGAGGAGGAAATGATGATACTCGTGGAGAAGAATGACAATGTGACGAGGAAGCTAGGAGTATTCATGGGAGACCCCGTGCCAGGAGGAGAAGACGACGATTCCACTTGCCTGGAGAACTACATCATCATCGACGACACCAACTCGGATCCCGACGATAGTGATGATGACTATGTTGATGAAGCTAGAGCAGTTATCATGGAGTCTTCCACCGATTAAAACTTCTAGTCGACCACCATATCAGTAGTAGTATTCCCCCAAGTATATAGTATAGTCCGAGCACTTTTGTGACGATAGTTAGACCGTTTGTATGCCCTTGTTTGATTTGATTGAAGTGATATGATTGTGTTTGTCTCATGTACATATGGGTAGTGTTTTCCCTCTAGACCTCATTCTATTCTATTTTCTCATCTTTTCTAAACCCTCAGATGCCTCCGAGACGTGACAATGGATTTGCTTTCTCGCTGGAGCTCACTCAGTTGATCCAGCAGTAGAATACCCTGATGTAGCTACTAGTCCAGAATCAGAACCAGGGGAACAACAACAACAACAACAACCCACCACCACCACCACCTGTTGATCACTTAGCCCGTTTCCTAAGGCTAAATCCGCTGGTGTTCCCTAGTAGCACCGAGCCGATTGTTGTAGATGATTAGCTCCGCAAGATTGGAAGGGAGTTTACCACTGCAGGATGCAAAGATGTGGAGAGAGTGCGTTTTGCCGCAATCAGCTTGATGGACCCGCAGCATCATGGTGGGAGAATTTCACAGCCACTTACCCCATCGACACTGTCACATGGGACCAGTTTCAGCAGGCTTTCCGCACTGCCCATGTTGTAGCAGGAGCTATGGCCATGAAGAAGCGTGAGTTTCGCAACTTGCGCCAAGGAGGACGCATAGTGGGCCAGTATGTGGATGATTTTAGTAAGTTAGCACGTTATGCCCCAGATGACGTCGCTACAGATGCCGCTAAGCAGGAGACGTTTCTGGAAGGACTGAATGATGAGCTGAGCATGCAGTTGATGGTGGCAACCTTCAACAACTACCAGGAGTTGGTAGATAGACCTCTCATGATTGAAGGGAAGTAGCAGCAGATTGACAACCGCAAGAGGAAGTATGGACAGGGGAAGTACAATTCAAGAGCTCAACAGAGGCCCCGTTTTACCCCGAACTCGGGAGGACACATTCACCATAACCATGGAGGCCATAATTCCAATGGAGGGAGTTCACATAACCATAGTGGCCCCAAGAATGGGAATGAGAATGGAGGAAGTAACGGCCAGAACCGTTCCAACCCATCAACGCCCGCCAAGAAGGATCTAAGTCACATTACTTGTTTCAAGTGCGGGAAGAATGGACATTACGCCACAGAGTGTTATGAAGCAAAGAACAGAAATGGGAATGGAAGCTCCGGGAAGAAGCCCAACCCTTTCAACAGGGGACAAGTGAACCACGTTAGCGTGGAGGAGGTTGAAGCGCAACCCGATGCAATAATAGGTAAGTTTTTTGTTAAGTCATTTACTGCAATCGTTCTTTTTGATACTAGTGCATCGCATTCACACATATCAATGGGATCTGTGGATAAGTTTAACCTGCCAACCCAAGCCCTTAGGTCACCCATGTTAGTAACCTCGCCAGGAGCAGAGTATATGGCTAGCCTATGGTGTGATCGGTACCATTAAGGATTGGGAACTACTTGTTTCCCTCAGACCTAATAGTATTGGAGTCACAAGGATTGGATGTAATATTAGGCATGGATTGGTTATCGAAGTATGGAGGGAACATTGACTGCGCCAGTATGTCGATTTTGCTCACCACCCCAGAAGGAAGAAGGATTAAGTATGTATCCCGGCATGTGCCAAAGAGGACTCAAGTGAATTCCTTATCAGGAGTTGTACAGGAGGAAGTACCAGTGGTGAAGGATTTCCCTGATGTATTTCCAGAGGAGTTGCTAGGCATGCCACCGGATAGAGACATTGAGTTTTTGACTGAGCTTTTGCTAGGCACAGGGCCAATATCTAAGAGACGTACCGGATGCCCGCAAAGGATTTGGAAGGACAGTAAAAAAAAGTCGACAATATTGTCTCATGTTTGTGCCCTCATTGAAATGCACCGACAGCCCGCCCTAGGGTTCCCACCCCCGCCGCCGCCAGTGACCTAGCTTCCCGCCGGCGCCGGCCACTGGCGCGCGCCTCCCAGCCCGCCCCGCTCCTCTCCCCACCTCTCCCCCCTCTCCTCCCCTCCCTTCCCCTCCCGCGGCGCGCTCGCGCGCGCCCAGGGGGTCCCCTGTGGCCGCAGCCCTAGCCCCCACCTCCCTCCCCTCCCCCCGCCATCATCGGCGAGCTCTGTCGGGCAAAGCCCGGGAGGCGCGGCGGCGGCGGGGCCCTTATTCCCCATCCGCTTGTGGGCGCCGGCGCGGGACGGCTCTTTCGAGCGACGGTGCTGGACGTCCGCGGGATCCAGCGGCAAGGCGGCGGTCTCGCGGGGCGGCGGGGTGGCCTGCTGTGGCGGCGGTCCGGCGACCCTCATTCTGAGTGCGGCGAGGCGGCTGTGGTGCTCCCGTCTCGGGAGGTGGCACGCGAGCGGTTTCTTGTCGGATCCGTCCGGGTTTGGCTTTGGGGGTCGGCCGGTGGTGCCTGGCTCCGATGGTGCATGCCCGACGGCTCCGACGCCTGCAGCTCGCCGGGCGACGCGGGTAGGGCAGCGGCCGGGCGTGGCTGCTGCTCCAGCCGTGGGCGGTGGCATGGGTAGGTCTCGGTGGCCTACCAGTGTCGTGGCAGCCTCACGGTGGCTCGATGGATCTGCCCGCGGCAACGGCCGGCTTCTCCGGCGTCGGTTTGTCTGCGTTTGGGCCGTCTCAACCTTCACCCCATCTCCTCGTCACCCGGGCGCTACTCCCATCTAAGGGCTGGTCCTCTCCCAGCTGCGGTCCACCGCTTGTCTCGTGCCTGTTGCCGCAGGACAGAGCTTGTCTCGCGCATGATGCAGCAGGACCGAGCTTGTCTCGCGCACGATGCAGCAGGACCGAGCTCGTCTTGCGCAAGATGCAGCAGGACCGAGCTCGTCTCTCGCACGATGCAGTAGGACCGAGCTTGTCTCGCGCACGATGCAGTAGGACCGAGCTCGTCTCGCGCATGATGAAGCAGGACTGGCTTCGTCCCCCTCTTGTTGCTGCAGGACCAAGCTCATCTCGCGCTTGGGGCAGCAGGATGGGTCGGTGGATGCCAGGTCTGGCCGACCTATTGGGTCTCGATGCTAGGGGTTTCCCAGGGGCGCGAAAGGTGGGACCTTTCCGCTCGTCTCTTTTGTTGGGGTGCAGTGGGTCACGAGTGAGGTGGTGTCGAGGTCTTGGATGCTGGGGCGGTGGCCCTGGTGCTGCTGGTTGTGCGGTGCTCTTGGACAAAGCTCGTGCCTTGGTGCTGCCCAGTCACCATGGTCGTGTGGGCGGCGTGGTTGCCGGGGTGTGGCGTTCGGTGGCGGTGAATGTTAGCCGAGGTGAAAACCTGCTCTATCTTCGGAAGGACCGATGGCGGCGAAGATCGTTCCCTTCTTGAAGGCGTCCTTGTGGCTCTCATTGCCCGTCATGCGGCTCCGGGGGAAACTCTGATCCTTGGATCGGGCGGTGGCGGCGCTCCGGCGTCGTATCCTTCCTGAAGGTGCCGCCTTGGAGTGCATGGTTCGTCATATGTAGCTTCATATCTTCAGGACGGTAGTGCTAGGAGTGGTGTTGCTGCGCTCAGCGCCTTTGTATCCTGTCCTGGGTGTGTGCGTGTGTTGCGGTGGCGTGGCGTGTGGTTGTACTGGATGCTTGTGGTTTGATGCTTTACATATAAAGCGGGGAGAAAGCCTTTTTCGGTAAAGGATTTGGAAGAAATTAAGAAGCAAATTAAGGAGTTATTGGATAAAGGCTATATTCGCCCAAGTTCGTCACCTTGGGGATCACCAGTGCTTCTAGTGGAGAAGAAGGATGGATCGTTGAGGATGGTTGTTGATTACCGTGGATTGAATGAAGTGACGATCAAGAATAAGTACCCACTGCCGATGATCAATGATTTGTTTGACCAGTTGCAAGGAGCTAAAGTATTTTCCAAGATCGATCTACGATCAGGATACCACCAGCTGAAGATTCGAGAGCAGGATATACCTAAGACAACTTTTACCACAAGGTACGGGCTATATGAGTATACCGTTATGTCTTTTGGTCTGACTAACGTGCTTGCCTATTTCATGAACATGATGAACAAGGTGTTTATGGAGTTTTTGGATAAGTTTGTCATGGTGTTCTTTGACGACATATTGGTTTACTCGAAGAATGAAGAGGAGCATAAGGAGCATTTGCGTTTGGTACTTGGGAAGCTGAGAGAACATCAGTTATATGACAAGTTCAGCAAGTGTGAGTTTTGGTTGAAGGAAGGTGGATTCCTCGGACATGTTATATCCGGAGAAGGAATAGCAGTAGCCCTACCAAGGTTGTCACTGTGACAAATTGGGAAGCACCCACGTTAGTTGGAGAGATCCGGAGTTTTCTTGGACTCGCAGGATACTACAGGAGGTTCATTGAGAATTTCTCTAAGATTGCAAAGCCCATGACGGAATTGCTGAAGAAGGACACCAAGTTCAAATGGACTGAGGAATGTGAGGCCAGTTTTCAGGAGTTGAAGAAACGTTTGGTTACAGCTCCAGTGTTGATTCTTCCAGATCAACGCAAGGATTATCAAGTGTATTGCGACGCTTCTCGTCGAGGACTTGGAGCAGTGCTGATGCAGGAGGGAAGAGTGGTTTCATATGCCTCACGACAGCTTAAACCCCATGAGTTGAATTATGCTACACACGATTTTGAGTTAGCAGCCGTAGTGCATGCGCTGAAGACATGGAGACATTTTCTCATCGGAAACCATTGTGAGGTGTACACGAATCACAAGAGTTTGAAGTATATCTTCATGCAGAAGGAGTTGAATCTCAGGCAGAGGAGGTGGTTGGAGCTCATCAAGGATTATGATATGAGGTTGCATTATCACCCCGAAAAGGCTAATGTAGTAGCCGATGTGTTGAGTCGCAAGAGTCATGTCAATACACTCATGACCGGAGGTTACCCAAGGAGTTAGCCGAGGATCTTGGCGAGCTATGTTTGGAAATAGTTCCGAGAGGTTATGTAGCAGCATTGGAAATTCAGTCTACCTTGATGGATAAGATCAGAGAAGCTTAGAAGACGGACAAAGAGATTGCTGAGATAAAGGAAAGGATGAGCAAAGGAAAGGCTAAAGGATTTCGTGAGGATGAGCACGATACCTTATGGTTTAAGGACCACGTATATGTGCCTAATGACCCCCAGATCAGGAAATTGATTCTGCAGGAGGCCCATGATTCGCCATATTCGATTCACCCAGGAAATACCAAGATGTATCTGGATTTGAAGGATAGTTTCTGGTGGACCGGAATGAAGAAGGATATTGCTGAGTATGTAGCGGTTTGTGATGTATGTCAGAGAGTGAAGGCAGGGCATCAGAAGCCAACAGGATTGTTACAGCCATTGCTGATACCCGGATGGAAGTGGGACAAGCTAGGCATGGATTTTATCACGGGATTGCCCAGGACTCATTCAGGCTATGACTCGATATGGGTTGTAGTCGATCGTTTGATGAAGGTAACTCATTTCATCCCAATGAAGACCACTTACACCAGTGCTAAGTTGGCAAAGATATACATGACCAGGATCGTATGTTCGCATGGAGTTCCGGGGAGCATTGTATCAGATAGAGGAACCCAGTTTACCTCAAAGTTCTGGAATCAGTTTCATGAAACTTTGGGTACCAGGCTAGAGTTTAGTACAACCTTTCATCCACAGATAGATGGACAGACTGAGAGAGTCAATCAGATTCTGGAGGACATGTTGAGAGCTTGTGCGCTAGATTATGGATCTAGTTGGGACGATAATTTGCCATATGCAGAGTTCTCTTACAATAACAGTTATCAAGCCAGTTTGAAGATGGCCCCTTTCGAAGCCTTGTACGGAAGGAGGTGCAGGACACCGTTGCTATGGGATGAAGTTAGAGACCGTCAGTTGTTTGGACCAGATTTGATTAAGGAGTCTGAAGAAAAGGTTAAGCTGATTCGCGATAGACTCAAGGTAGCCCAGTCCAGGCAGAAGAGCTATGCAGATTCAAAATGCAAGGAGACAATTTACGAATTCAGAGACAGAGTTTATCTTCGTGTGTCCCCACTTCGGGGAGTTAAGCATTTTGGAGTTAAGGGAAAGTTAGCACCACGTTTTGTGGGACCCTACACAGTTTTGGAGCATATGGGAGAAGTTGCATACAAGTTGGAGTTGCTAGAAGGATTGTCAGGAGTTCACGATGTGTTCCACGTTTCCTAGTTGAAAAGTGCCACGCGGAGATGGCCGATATTCCTTTGAGAGATATAGTGCCACTGGAAGCGATTCAGTTGGATAGCAATTTGACCTGCGAGGAGAAACCAGTGAAGATTCTCGAGTTTGCCAGCCGAGTCACACGCAACAAGGTTATCAAGTTCTGCAAAGTTCAGTGGAGCCACCATACCGAGGATGAAGCCACCTGGGAACAAGAGGAATACCTACAAAAGGACCACTCGCACCTATTTTCTAGCCAACCAAAATCTCGAGGGCAAGATTCATCTTAAGGGGGGTAGGTTTGTAATATCGCAAATTTCCAATTTGGAATGTTATACATTAGATCATTATTGCATATCATATTTTATTGCATTTTTGGTTGATCCTAGAAATTCTACGTAACTCAAGGACCCACGGAGAGAGTTGGGGATTTCGTTATTTTCATATTTGAGTTTTCTCAAATTTTGAAAAGTGGATCATTTGATTTTAATTATTTTTTCTCTTCGAATATTTCCAATATGAAAATAAAAGAGAGGAGATAAAATGACATCTCCAAAATATAGAAATATTGGAGGGAAAATATTAAAATCAAATAAGAATTTTATTCGGAGTTTTATTGCTATTTTATTTGAATTAGGAAAAAAAATGTGTTTTTCAAAATTGCATTAGAGGCCCAAATAAATGTTCACTTTGTCTGCTATATTTTTAGAGGACGGCGAAAATTTATTTCAGGATTTTTGGAGACCGTTTAGTATTCTTTTAATCATTTTTTTGTGCGTCAGAATTAATTTTTTTAAAAAAGGAACTGACCTACCGGGCCGTGTCCGCCTGGGACACTGACCTGGCTGGCCTCTTATAAGGCCGAGGCCCGAGCTGCGTCAACCCAGCCCCGCCACCCCGCCAAACCCTAGCCCCGCCTCGACCCCGCCGCCAGCCGTCGCCGCGCCGCCGCCGCCCGTCCCAAGCGGCGGCGCCGCCGCCCGCCATCGCCCCACCACCCGCCGGAGCCGCCGCCACCACCGGAGTAACCTCCGTTGCTGCCGCTGACACGTATGCCGAGGTAGCCGCCGGTTTTTTTAAAACCGATTGGTTTTATTTCGAAAACCCTAGATTCATTTTTTTATTTAGATTGGTTCAGTTTTCCCGGTTTAGTTAAATAACGGACGTTCGTCCGTACGTTCGTTTTAATGATCGGTGTTTACCCGTTAGCCGCAGACAGCGAACGTTCGTTTGTTAGCCTGTTCGTCAGTTTTTCTTTTTCCAGGATTTTTCCATGATTATTTTCGATCGCGATTTCTGCCTTGATCTTCGTTTTAGTTTATCTTTTCGCTCATTTATCGGAATCAGGCGATTCAAGCGCCTAGATCTTCGTCTCGAATCCCTCTTTATGTTTAACAAACTTGAACAAGATTTTGGTACTGTAAAATTTGACTCTAGTCCAGATTAGTAAACGGATCTTGTTTCTTTTGCAGTTTGAGTTTCGTTGCTTTGTTTGATTTGATTCTTTTTGCAAACCGGAGTTCTTCAGTTGAACTTTCTGGTTAGATCTCTTATTTGAGTTTTACCCGTGTTTCTAGTTGAGTGCTTATGTATGTTATTGTTTGTTTGTGATAGAGTACCCGGAGTGTGAAGCGTGCTACTACGAGTCTCTAGGTTTGGCGGAACATCAGCAAGGCAAGTAACACTTTGATCATACCTCTTTACTACCCAGCTTTATTGCATTAGATCAACCCTCAAACATTGTATGGTTAGGATCTGAATAAGATGTGGGTTCTGGGAAGTAGATGATGAGGTAGAACCTATTGTCCTGTTTTATTATCAAACTTTGGGAGTTACTTCTACGTTATGCTTATATTGCTATGCTATGCTCGTAGACGTGGTTTGGGTGAGTGTATCCATGACAGATGTGAGTATTGTTACTTAATGGTTAACTTAAGGTGGCTACTTAAATACACACCTGGGTGGATTGCTTGAGGCACCCTGGAGTATCCAGTGGTTGTCAGGGCACTTGGAGAATCCAGTGTTGTCCTAGGATATCCCGGAGTACCCGTGTGATCATACTATGGTCCGCCACCCAGGCTCAAAGGGATCATAAGATTATTCATGCTAGAAACTTCCGTGTGCAGCCACAACCCAATATGGGCTCTGGCATCGTTGAGTAAGTTGCATGAAGCTCTTGAAGAGGTAGACTAGAAGATGTAGTGGGTTGTAGGTGGTACTGTCTATCCAGAGTAGGGAGTTAATGCTTCAGAAAGACTGTGTCTCGAATCTCCGACCATGGATGTATTTGAGTCTTATGGGAAAAAGTGCGCAAATCTCTGCAGAGTGTACAAACTAATCATGGTTAGCCGTGTCCCGGTTATGGACGTCTTGAGTATCTGGTTCTTGGATTATCATGTTGATCTCATCACTCTAAATTAATTTGTTGGGTTTAATGATGATGCTTAATTGGGATTGAGTTGGAGGAACCTTCTCAATGTTTAACAACCACCATGATAGTTAAATAAAATTTATTCCTTTGTTGTAGGGAAAAATTGGCTTTGCGCAAAACAGTAACCATAGAGCTTTCCACCAGCCAAATATGCATGTAGTGATAGCATTTATTCTGTTCATTACTCTATGTGTTACATTGCCAGCATATTCCATGTGCTAGCCCGTTTCGGGCTGCAACATTTCATGTTGCAGACTTTTCAGACAACGAGTAAGGTGCCATAGGTCGTTGTCTTTCACTCAGCTATGCCGTTGGAGTTGATGGACTCGCTTTATCTTCCAAGCCTTCCATTGTTATCGTTTTTAGATGGCCTTAAGCCATATTATTGTAATAAGTTCTCTTTTGAGACATTCGATGTAATAAGTGTGTGATCGAAACTCTGTTATAAATCCTCAAGTACTGTGTGTGTTAGCATTACCGATCCAGGGATGACACTGATGCAGAGAGACTAGACTATTTGAGATCTAATCGCTACAAAAAATGAGAGAAAGGAGAGAAGGGACACTCTTACTATCCTTTTTTCCTCACTTGTGCTTCAAAGTAGCACCATGATCTTCATGATAGAGAGTCTCCTATTTTGTCACTTTCATATACTAGTGGGAATTTTTCATTATAGAATTTGGCTTATATATTCCAATGATGGGCTTCCTCAAATTGCCATAGGTCTTCATGAGCAAGTGATTTGGACACACCCACTTAGTTTCTTTTTGAGCTTTCATACACTTATAGCTCTAGTTCATCCGTTGCATGGAAATCCCTATGCACACATTGATATCTATTGATGGGCATCTCCATAGCCCGTTAATACGCCTAGTTGATGTGAGACTTTCTCCTTCTTTTTGTCTTCTCCACAACCACCATATTCTATTCCACCTATAGTGCTATATCCATGGCTCACGCTCATGTATTGTGTGAAAGTTGAAAAAGTTTGAGAACATCAAAAGTATGAAACAATTGCTTGATTTTTCATCGAGGTTGTGCATGATTTAATACTTTGTGTGATGAAGATGGAGCATAGCCAAACTACATGATTTTGTAGGGCTAACTTTCTTTGCCCATGTTATTTTGAGAAGACATGATTGCTTTATTAGTATGCTTGAAGTATTATTGTTTTTATGTCAATATTAAAATTTTGTTTTGAATCTTATGGATCTGAACATTCATGCCACAATAAATAAGATTACATGGATAAATATGTTAGGTAGCATCAAAAATTCTGTTTTTATCATTTACCTACTCGAGGACGAGCAGGAATTAAGCTTGGGGATGCTTGATACGTCTCCAATGTATCTATAATTTTTGATTGTTCCATGCTATTATATTATCTGTTTTGGATGTTTTATATGCATTAATATGCTATTTTATATTATTTTTGGGACTAACTTATTAACCTAGCGCCCACTACCAGTTTCTATTTTCCTTGTTTTTGAGTTTTACAGAAAGGGAGTATCAAACGGAGTCCAAACAGAATAAAACTTTCACGATAATTTTTCTTGAACCAGAAGACATCCACGGAGCTTGGAGATGAAGTCAGAAGAGTCCCGAGGGCTCCACAAGCCCTCGGGGCACACCCTAGGGGGGCGCCCCTGGCCTGTGGGCCCCTCGGGAGTCCTCCAACTCTAATTTTTGCTCTATAAATTCCCAAATATTCCCAAACCAACAGAAGCGCCCACCAAAATACTTTTCCGCCGCTGCAAGACTCTATTCCCCTGAGATCCATCTTGGGACCTTTTTTGGCACCCTGTCGGAGGGTGATTCAATCACAGAGGACATCTAGATCAACTCTATTGTCCTTCCGATGAAGCGTGAGTAGTTTACCACAGACCTATGGGTCCATAGCTAGTAGCTAAATGGCTTCTTCTCTCTCTTTGATCTTCAATACAATGTTCTCCTTGATGTTCTTGGGGTTCTATCCGATGTAATATTCTTTTGCGGTGTGTTTGTCGAGATCCGATGAATTGTGGATTTATGATCAAATTATCTATGAATATTATTGTAGTCTTTTCTAAATTCTTATATGCATGATTAAATATCTTTGTATTTCTCTTTGAATTATTGGTTTGGTTTGGACAACTAGATTTGTTCTTATTGCAATGGGAGAGGTGCTTACTTTTGGGTTCAATCTTGCAGTGTCCTCACCCAGTGTCTAAGTAGGGGTAGCGAGGCACGTATTGTATTGTTGCCATCAAGGGTAAAAAAATGGGGTTTTCATCATATTGCTTAAGTTTATCCCTCTACATTGTGTCATCTTACTTAAGGCGTTACTCCGTTCTTATGAACTTAATACTGTAGATGCAGGCTGGATAGCGGTTGATGTGTGTAGTAATAGTAGTAGATGCTGGCAGGAGTTGGTCTACTTGACACGGACGTGATGCCTATATTCATAATCATTTTCTTGGATATCGTCATAACTTTGCGCTTTTCTACCAATTGCTTGACAGTACTTTGTTCATCCACCGTATGTTTTCTTACAAGAGAGAAGCCTCTAGTGAAACCTATGGCCCCCAGGTCTATTTTCTGTCATATATTTTCAGATCTATAAACCAAAAAATCCAAAAATACCTTGTTGCAATTTATTTGTTTTTTTACTTTGTTTTACGTTTTAGTAATTTTTTATATCTATCTCTATCAGATCTGATCCTTGCAAGTGACCGTGAAGGGATTGACAACATGTTGGGTGGAAGTGTTTGATTGTTTGTGCAGGTGTATAGATTGGAGACTTGCTTGTACCTCCTACTGGACTAATACCTTGGTTTTCAAACTGAGAGAAATACTTATCTCTACTTTGCTGCATTACCATGTCCTCTTCAACGGAAAAACCAACGCAAGCTCAAGAATTAGCACTGCCCTCCATGGATTACGCCGCCATGAACCTAGGATCCCTCTACAGCTCGGTACCTCCACCCCCTACCGACGATGTCCATGGTGGGCAACATGCCCTCCAGGTGTTCGGTCAAATGCCATTAAGGCTTTTTGTTAAACTTCTTGTTGTTTTCTAGAGTAAGTATCATGGCAGAGACTCAGCGATCAAGGATGAGTTGTTGTGTGATGCGTGGTTGGTCATATCTGCGGACTTTGTAGGCAGTAACTTAAGGGGCTTGATATTTTGGCAACGTGTGCATGCTTCGTTTCATGCACGAAAGAAATTTGCTCCTAACGACATGGATGTCATCCACAAAAGAACTATGAAGTCAATATCGCATCGATGGTACACCATTTGCAACTTTGTCATGATGTTTTGTGGTGCGGTTGCACAGGTGGAGACAATGTCGCCATTGGACTCGTCCGCCCTGGGGATAATAAGTTTTACTTCCTGTTGCTCTATATGTTGGTTAATTCATTCATTTACTTAATATTGCTCTACAGATTGTATAGCGTGCACGCTCTGCTGTGATGTACTATAGGACCAAGGGCAGACCATTCATGCACATACATTGTTGGATGAAGCTCAAGGGGCAACCTTTGTGGGACGACATGTTCGACTATGATTATTCTAGTATGGTTGAATTCGAAATTAGTGAAATGAAAAAACTTGTTGAACATTCGGCTACCTCGTTGAATTTGAATTTTTTAATGTAAATTATATCTGAACTTTGTTGAATTTTGTCATATTTGATGTAGTTTGTCCAGTTTGTTGAAATCCAGTTCTAAATGTACGCGGGCACGGTTGGAGGGACGACTCCCGCATCAATGTCTGAGGACTAGTCCCCACCGATCCTGCAGATGATACCATGTCCACAAGGTCAGCGCACGCCACCTGGAAGACCACAACATAATGGTGTGTCCAAACATCGTAACCACACTTTATTGGATATGGTGCGATCTATGATGTCTCTTACCAATTTTCCACTATCGTTTTGGGGTTATGCATTAGAGACAACTGCATTCACTTTAAATAGGGTACCATCAAAATCTGTTGAGACGACACCTTATGAACCATGGTTTGGCAAGAAACCGAAGTTGTCGTTTCTTAAAGTATGGGGCTGCAATGCTTATGTGAAAAAACTTCAACCTGATAAGCTCGAACCCAAATCGGAGAAGTGCGTCATCATAGGATACCAAAAGGAAACTGTTGGGTACAACTTCTATCACAGATCCGAAGGAAAAATCTTTGTTGCTAAGAATGGATCCTTTCTAGAGAAGGAGTTTCTCTCGAAAGAAGTGAGTGGGAGGAAAGTAGAACTTGATGAGGTAATTGTACCTTCTCCCTTATTGGAAAGTAGTCCATCACAGAAATCAGTTCTAGTGATTCCTACACCAATTAGTGAGGAAGCTAATGATGATGATCATGAAACTTCAGACCAAGTTACTATCGAACCTCGTAGGTCAACCAGAGTACGATCCGCACCAGAGTGGTATGATAATCCTATTTTGGAAGTCATGTTACTAGACCATGATCAACCTACGAACTATGAGGAAGCGATGATGAGCCCAGATTCCACTAAATGGCTTGAGGCCATGAAATCTGAGATGGGATCCATGTATGAGGACAAAGTGTGGACTTTGGTGGACTTGCCCGATGATCGGCAAGCCATTAAGAATAAATGGATCTTCAAGAGGAAGACTGATGCTAATAGTAGTGTTACTATCTATAAAGCTCGACTTTTCACAAAAGGTTTTCGACAAGTTCAAGTAGTTGACTACGATGAGACTTTCTCACCCGTAGCGATGCTTAAGTCTGACCGAATCATGTTAGCAATTGTTGCATTTTATGATTATGAAATTTGGTAGATGGATGTCAAAACTGCATTCCTGAATGGATTTCTGGAAGAAGAGTTGTATATGATGCAACCATAAGGTTTTGTCAATCAAAAGGGTGCTAACAAAGTGTGCAAGCTCCAGCAATTCATTTATGGACTGGTGCAAGCCTCTCGGAGTTTGAATAAACGCTTTGATAGTGTGATCAAAGCATATGGTTTTATACAGATGTTTGGAGAAGCCTATATTTACAAGAAAGTGAGTGGGAGCTCTATAGTATTTCTAATATTATATATGTGGATGACATATTGTTGACTGGAAATGATATAAAATTTCTGGATAGCATAAAGGGATATTTGAATAAGAGTTTTTCAATGAAAGACCTCGGTTAAGCTGCTTACATATTGGGCATAAAGATCTATAGAGATAGATCAAGACACTTGATAAGATTTTCCAATGAGTAAATACGTTGACAAGTTTTTGAAATAGTTCAAATGGAACAGTCAAAGAAAGAGTTCTTTCCTGTGTTGCTAGGTGTGAAGTTGAGTAAGACTCAAAGCCTGACCACGGCCGAAGATAGAGAGAGAATGAAAGTCATTCCCTATGCCTCGGCCATAGGTTCTATAAAGTATGCCATGCTATGTACCAGACCTATTGTATACCCTGCCCTGAGTTTGGCAAGGGAGTACAATAGTGATCTAGGAGTAGATCACTGTACATTGGTCAAAATTATGCTTAGAAGACTAAGGAAATATTTCTCGGTTATGGAGGTGATAAAGAGTTCGTTGTAAAGAGTTACGTTGATGCAAGCTTTGACACCGATCTAGATGACTCTGAGTCTCGATCTGGATACATATTGAAAGTGGGAGCAATTAACTGGAGTAGCTCCGTGCAGAGCATTATAGACATAGAAATTTGCAAAATACATATGGATCTGAATGTGGCAGACCCGTTGACTAAACTTCTCTCAAAAGAAAAACATGATCACACCTTAGTACTCTTTGGGTGTTAATCACATTGTGATGTGAACTAGATTATTGGCTGTAGTAAACCTTTTGGGTGTTAGTCACATGGGATGTGAACTAATCACATAATGATGTGAACTATTGGTGTTAAATCACATGACGATGTGAACTAGATTATTGACTCTAGTCAAGTGGGAGACTGAAGGAAATATGCCCTAGAGGCAATAATAAAGTTATTATTTATTTCCTTATTGCATGATAAATGTTTATTATTCATGCTAGAATTGTATTAACCAGAAACTTAGTACATGTGTGAATACATACACAAAACAAAGTGTCCCTATTATGCCTCTACTTGACTAGCTCGTTTATAAAAGATGGTTATGTTTCCTAACCATAGACATGTGTTGTCATTTGATGAATAAGATCACATCAATAGGAGAATGATGTGATGGATAAGACCCATTCGTTAGCTTAGCATTATGATCGTTACAGTTTCATTGCTAATGTTTTCTTCACGACTTATACATGTTCCTCATACTACGAGATTATGCAACTCCCGAATACTGGAGGAACACCTTATGTTCTATCAAACGTCACAACATAACTGGGTGATTATAAAGATGCTCAGGTGTCTCCGAAGGTGTTTGTTGGGTTGGCATAGATCGAGATTAGGATTTGTCACTCCGTGTATCGGAGAGGTATCTCTGGGCCCTCTCGGTAATGCACATCACTATAAACCTTGCAAGCAATGTGGCTAATGAGTTAGTTGCGGGATGATGCATTACAGAACGAGTAAAGAGACTTGCCGGTAATGAGATTGAACTAGGTATGATGATATCGACGATCGAATCTCGGGCAAGTAACATACCGATGACAGAGGGAACAACGTACGTTGTTATGTAGTTTGACCGATAAAGATCTTCGTAGAATATGTGGGAGCCAATATGAGCATCCAGGTTCCGCTATTTGTTATTGGCCGAAGATATGTCTCGGTCATGTCTACATAGTTCTCGAAACCGTAGGGTCCGCACGCTTAACGTTCGATGACGATATGTATTATGAGCTCTGTGTTTTGATGACCCAAGTTTCTTCGGAGTCCTGGATCAGATCACGGACGTGACGAGGAGTCTCGAAATGGTCGAGATGTAAAGATCGATATATTGGAAGGCTATATTCGGACATCGGAAAGGTTTCGAGTGATTCGTGTATTTTTCGGAGTACCGGGAAGTTACAGGAATTCACCGGGAGAAGTAATGGGCCTTATTGGGTTTTAGTGGAGAGAGGGGAGAAGGGCCAAGAGGTGGCGCGCGCCTCCACCCTGCCCAAACCGAATTGGACAAGGGGTGGGGGCGCAACCCCCCTTTCCTTCTCCCTCTCCCTCTCTTTCCTTCTCTCCTACTCCGAATATGAAAGGGAATCCTACTAGGACTTTGGAGTCCTAGTAGGACTCCCTATGCTTGGCGCACCCCCTAGGTCGGCCGCCTCCTCCCTCCCTCCTCTATGTACGGGGGAAGGGGAGCACCCCAAGGAGACACAAGTTTCTCTCCCAACCGTGTGCGGTGCCCCCTCCATAGTTACACACCTCGATCATATCATCGTAGTGCTTAGGCGAAGCCCTACGCCGGTAGCATCATCATCACCGTCGCCACGCCGTCGTGCTGACGGAACTCACCCTCGTCCTCAACTGGATCAAGAGTATGAGGGACGTCATCGAGCTGAACGTGTGCTGAATGCGGAGGTGCCGTATGTTTGGTACTTGGATCGGTTGGATCGCGAAGGTGTTCGACTACATCAACCGCGTTATTGAAACGCTTCCGCTTTCGGTCTACGAGGGTACGTGGACACACTGTCCCCTCTTGTTGCTATGCATCTCCTAGATAGATCTTGCGTGATCGTAGGATTTTTTTTGAAATTACCGCGTTCCCCAACAAGTAATTGCCCTTGCTTCTGTCGAGCCCAGAACCACGTTGAAGTGGTCAGAGATAATCCTCTCTTTGTTCGTGTGGGCTGTTGTAGTGTTTCCTTCATGTTGAATGGAGTGTATGAAATTCTTGCGTCGCCTTGAGCACATCTTGGCGTGGAATATTTGTGTGCTGGAATCCCTCGCTTTTAGCCAAGTGATTCTTGATGCCTGTCATTTTCTTGCCCGTTCCACAGCCGCAAGGCCAATCAGACGCAGCTTGACTGATTTCCGTAGCTGAAATTCTGCTTCAGAGAGGACCATGCAATTATCCAAGTGCGGGATCACCTCATTGACTATGTGGAATTGCACCTTGGCATCACTAAACAAGGTTCTGCTCCGAACTTTTAGATCCTTGTTGTTCTTTGCAATTTGATCGCCAACCTCTTGAAAGCACAAACATGAGCAGTGGGCCTATTCCATGCCTTCTCAACAGTCTCCTGAAAGTGGGGGAAGCGCAGCCAAAAGGCTTCAAATATGAATATTGCACACCTGGGCGGTGAGGTTGCATTGTCCAATAGTAGCATACAGTTATTGGAGCATGTCGTGGATGCCGCCATCAGCATGTCGTTGGGGAAGAGCAGCTCCCAACTTGTCGTGGAATTGCCACGTTAGATGTCCTCGTGAAAGGACTTAGTTATGGAGCCATCACAACTAGGAAGCTTGAAGGGGTTAATCGGGACAAAGGACACGAGAGGTTTATACTAGTTCGGCCCCTTACGGAGAAGGTAAGGCCTACGTCTAGTTGGGTTGGTATTGATGTTTCGATGACTAGGGAGCGAGATATGCTATGCCCAGCTCTCGATGAGTTGTTTCTTGCCCTAAGCCGCCAGCAGGTCGTCCCCTTATATACACGGGTTGACGACCTGTGGCCTACAGAGTCCCGTCCGGCTTATAAACAGTGTCCGGCTCGGTGACTAGTTAAATCTACCTTATGATACAAGTCATGCCATTATAGCGGTTTACTACAACGGGCCTTAAATCGCCGGTGGGCCTTAAGCCCTTTATTGAACCGCCATCTTCATGCTTGGTCTTGGGCTTCTCTCTAGTGAATCCTCTTTGCGTAACCCGGCCCCTCCTGGGCGGCTTACACAAATAGTTATATCCCCAACATTAGGCCCCAGATTGATTTGAACCTGTTCATGTCAATCTTAAAATACCTTAAAATAAATCTTCAATCTTCTGACTGTGCCAAAGGTTTCCTTTAACCTGCCATGATGTCATCTCTTGGATCCGTGTTAACCCGCCGTGACGTCATTCTTTCTTAAATTCTTTTTCTATTCCACTGTCTCCTCCAACAGATCTCTGCTTTTATTGACTGTTCCGAAAATCGAGGCGTCGGGGCCGCTAGATAATAACTCTTATCTCCTTGTTTCCCGTGCCGTCTCAGTTATCCTCTCCTTATAAATATGCGCGACCTAGGTCTTCCCATTCTCCTCCTTCCAGTCATCTTCTTCCTTTAGCTGCTTCTCTGCCACTCAAGCTCCGCCGCCGCCGCCGCAGATCTCCTTGTCTTCACCAACTCAGGCCGCTGCATCAACCTGGTTGGAATAGAAAAACGCAACACCCTTCCGCGGCAACCTTGCATTGGTAAGTCTCCCCTTTCCTGCTCCTTAGATCTACATTAAGGCCTTCGAGTTCTTCGAGTTCTTCACTGTTCAATAGCTTTCTTTCATTGATTTCATTATCCTCGCTCTTCTTGATCTTGAAGATGATAAAAACTGATGCGGTAGATGTTTTGCACCTACTTTGAAATGCAAATGAACCCCTTTCTGTCGCATAGAGGCCCCATTCGAGCCCTTGAGCTTTATCCGCTCTAGTCTTAGGTCTAGAAAATTTCCTTTTCAGAACAGTTGTTTGATCCAAAATAACAGTAGTAGATTATGAAACCTATTTGTATCACCCGGAAAATTACTTCTATAGAATACCCATAAACACAACTGTCCATGTAACCGGCTTAAATAAGTGATACTGAGCTGTAAACCTTGCTTGCTTCTCATGACCTTAGGAAATTTGAACTGCTTTTGATACTTGTGGCGGCTTAAACACTGTTGCATAGTTATTCTTATATAATTAGGCCCCTTCTTAAGCCGCCACCTTAAATAATTTAGATATTTCTCCCGGGTTAAAAGTGAGCCGGAACTTCTTATTTTGTCGTAGGCCAACTGTTGTCATGGCACCTAAGGCAGCCAAAGCCCCTGTGACTTGCAATTGGGTCCCATCCATAGTCACAAAGAGCAAACTGTCTGAGTTTGTGAAGTCTGGCCATCTGCCAAAAAAGGAGGTCATGTCTTATCGTGCCCCTGACCCGTCTGAAGAAAGGCCTCAACCCAAAGAAGGGGAGGTAATAATTTTTACGGATCATATGAACCGGGGATTTGCCCCTCCCAGCTCAAAATTCTTCAGGGAGGTTTTAAACTTCTTTGATCTTAGACCTCAAGACATTGGACCCAATTCCGTGTCAAATATTTGCAATTTCCAAGTTTTCTGCAAGGTGTACCTGGGAGAAGAACCAAGTCTGCTTTTGTTCAGAGAGCTTTTTTACTTGAACCGGCAGAATGAACGTGCCAACGGGCCTAATCTTGAGCTTGGCGGCATCTCGATTTAGCGGCGGAGAGACTGCCTTTTTCCCTATGCTGAACTGCCAAGCCATCCAAAAGATTGGAATCAGACATGGTTCTACTGTCAGGACACTTCACCGGCTGATGAAAGGCCTCTGCCCGGATTCCGCGCCCTGCGCCTTGAGTCCAACCATCCGCTGGCAGATAAACTGACCGCTATTGAATGTCTGCCTCTCAATCCCACCATCAAGAAGATCAAAGCTCTTTTGGGAAACGGTTTGAATGGCATCGATCTAGTCCGAGTCTGGGTCACCTGGCGAGTACTTCCATTAAGCCGCCGCTCCGGCTTAATGTGTACTTACACAAGCGAGAAGGATGATCCAATGCATCATAGTCCTGATGACTTACCAGATGATGTGGTAGATGCTACAACCCAGTCACTGCTGAAGGAGGGCACTGTGACTAGCAATGCCTTCGGCTTACTTCCCTTCTGCAAGAAGAACCCGGCCCCTGCAGTGAGTTATCAATCTTAAAAATACTCTTTAACATGTTATACCTTGTTTGTACTCATAATTCCTTATCTTTTTCCAGAGGCCGATGATAACTTCTGGAAGGTCAAGTATGACCACGAGACTGCCAAACAAGCCAGGGCAGCCAAGAAGACCGAAAGGAAAGCCGCCAAGACGGGATCCTCAAAGAAGAAGAAACCCATCGTCTCCGACTTATTCAAATTGGATGATACTTATTCGGATGATGAAGAGGTAATCCTTTAACTTTCTTAACTCCCTTGTCGTTATTTTACTGACATTCTATCCTTTTAGGAGGATACAGGGAACAGTCAAGCAGTTGAAGAAGAGGTAACTATAATCTCCTCCGACTCAGAGCCTTTGCCAAAACAAAAAATCCGAAGGGTGACCCGGAAAGTAAGATTTTCACATCCTCTAGCTTATCAAGATCCTCAATTTCTTTTGAAGCAACAACAACTTGAAAACCGAAGGCAAACTCGGGCCAATCAAGATGCAGAACTCTCCTCTGGCTTACCCGATGTAACTAGGAAGCGTCGGACCGAGGTTATCTCTGATTTACATTCTGTTTTACCTTTGGCGGGTTTGATTTGCCAACCTCTCAATTCATCTGACTCCAATTATCAGGATACCTCTCCTTCCTCCGACAAGTCTATGCAATCAAACATGCCGGTTTTCAAAACGGCTCCCGAGTAATGTAACCTTATTTACTTTAAGTTTTACCTTACTTATGCTTTAATAATCATCCTTCTACCTTTGTTGACAGCCTGCAAGTGAAGCCCATCAAGAGGGCAAGGAAAAATAAGCCGTCCCAAGACCCGATTGTTACTGAGCCGACACTTGACATGTCTATTCCTAACAGCTCCACCCATCAGCCGCCGCCTGAACCGGCTTATGACATTCTAGTGCCAACCTTTGACCCGCCTGCCGAAGATGCTATCAACAGCTCTGATAATCCGGAGGCTCCTAGCCCGGTCAAGATGACTGACCCGGAAGTTGAATTTCTGAAGAGTCAATTTGTTGAACCGGGGCGGCCTACTGTCCTTGCCAAATGCACTGCCAAGGAAGAACTTGCCGAACGCCGAAAAGCCAAGCAGGACCTCACTAACTATACTCACTTAAGCATTGGTGATATAGTCTCGGGCTATCTGAACCAAGTGCATAATAGTCGTGACCTGGAAATTGACATGGTGAAACAAATACATCACAAATCTGAGGTATAATTGATGCTATTTTCCTGAATCTTACTTACTGTACCAGCCCCCAAGTCTATTGCTTATGAACGAATATGTTGTAGACTTAGAAATCTGCTTTACTGTTAATTTGTCCGGTTTCAATAGAGTATATTTAACCCAGTTATAGCATGATAGTTTTGAATTTGCGATACACATTAGCCCCCAAGTGTCAAGTATCTTTACTTGTAAAGTGCTTGAGACTTAATATGCATGATCTGGCAGGGTAGGTTAGAAATTCTTAAGCATAGCCCCCAAGTGCCAAGCATCTTTACATGTAAACTATTTGGGACTTTAATGTTACCTTACCATGATCCTTACCTAACCTGGTATCAATGCAGGCCACCATAAGTCAATTTGAGTCGGAGCTTGCTGACCTGAAGAGCTGGCTGAAAGCTCAAGAGCTTGAAACTCAAAAGGCCAACTCCAAATTTGAATTCAATGTCTCTGAACAAGAGAAGTTGAAGAATAATTTTGAGTCAGAGAAGAAAATCTGGGCTGATGAGAAGGCTTCACTGGTGACTCGGGCCGAGACGGCAGAAGCAGCTCTTGCAGAGGCAACAACTGAGTTGTCTGACTTGAAACAGCAGATATCCCAAATGGTCTCAGCCATCTTCAGTAAGTTACTGTACAAAACCTCAAACATTGTAATCTTCCAATAACTATTACTTACCTCCGGCTCACTTTTGTACTTATGAACACACAGGCCCCAGGAGCACCAACCTCAAGCAGAGCATGCTGATCAAACTTAAGGCGGTGTATACTTTAGTGGAACAACTGTACTCCGGGTCACAGCGTGCCTTGGCCGTTGTAGCCCTATCAAATACCACTCCCCGCCTCCTGCAATATGTGCTGAAGCATCTCGCTGTGCTACCTCAGCGAATTCAGGATTTAAGGCGGGCATCTTCAAGAGCCGGGGCTGTGGCCGCATTGAGCCGGGCAAAGGCATGGATGCCAGAGCTTGACCTAGTTGACCTCGCTCTTGGATATCCGAGCCTGAAGGAGGACGGTACTGTATTTGATGATCAAGATTTCACCGCCTGTGTCAAACTCGTACGTCCCTTGGCTACCCTTATTGGGAATGATACTGATCTTACCAAGTATTCGCCGGGCTATGATAGCGAGAACCGGAGAATTCCAAACGTCCCATATGACCAAGTCAGCCTGATCCCTCCAATGCGTAAGCATACTTTCGCCCCTGAAGTGGACCCGACCGGTTTAATAGATGATGAGGCTGAGTTTGAAGCCTTGAGTGGCATTAACTGGGCCTCGTCAACCTTCCAGGGCAAAGCAACCGACAGAGAGGTGGAGAAGGATAACCCGGAGTCTTTGAGCCCGCCGAAGGAGTGAACCGCCAGGTGTTTTAGAACTTGTGCAAAAAACAATGCTTCATTTATTCAGACTCGGGGAGTCTTGTAATAGGGTAGAAAAAACCTCTCAATGTTTGTCATGCCTTCGCGCATGTTTATGGCGCTTAATACTTTCGTAAGCCGCCATTGTTATATATTTCCAGCTTATGTTGATCGTTTGTTTCCTTGATGTTAAATTTGCTTTGCCTTACCCTGCACATAAAACAAACAAAATTTCCTTGGCGGTTTATCGCGTTGGGGGTTACATAAAGTTTTGATAACCCGGAACATGACCCCAAGACATCATATACAGGCCGACTTATGATTATATTTGTTAAATATAATAGCATACCTGCGATCCTTTTAATAATCTTCCTTGCTTATATGATGTTCACCAGGCACTTAAGAACCTGGGGTAATCAATACTAAACTGGAAGAAAAAACCATCTCAGAATACTTTCAAGAAGGTCTCAAGATAGTCAAAATAATTCATCCTTTTGTTAGATGGTACACAATATTTACAGGCTTCTGATTCGAATACGATCAGTAAACCGTTCCAAAGGGGTTAAGCTAAGATTCGGATATGATCATATGGCCCCCAGTGGCTTTGGCGATGCCGATCAAGTGGGTATCGACAGCTATGTTCTCTTCGGTTCTAATACGACCTATGTTTGAACAGGAAGCCCCCAAGTGACCATAAGAGTTGTTTAATGACGTTGATTCGAATACGATCCACGTCAGACCCAAAGGGGTTAAGCTGTGATTCAAATATGATCAAGAAGCCCCCAAGTGGGTTTGGCAGTATGCCGATCAAGTGGGTATCGACAGCTATGCTCTCTTTGGTTCGAATACGACCTATGTTTGAACAGGAATCCCCCAAGTGATCATGGCTAGATTCAGATATGATCATAAGCCAGACCAAAGGGAAAGCCGGATTCAAATATGACCCGCTCCCTGTTGGTTGTATCCACCACCTGATAAAGAAGACACATAAACCTTTGAGTGTAAAAAGGACAGAGGTCCTGCTTTATTTCTTTACATAATATGTTCATTGTCAAAAAATATATACATCATGAGAGTCGGTGGCTTAAGTGTAGTAAGGCCGGAGATGAGCAATATTCCACGGCCGGCGGGTGTCCTCCTCCGATTTACGTGAGTCTTTGTGCTCTCGAACATCAATGAGGTAGTATGATCCGTTGTGCAAATTCTTGCTGACCACAAAGGGTCCTTCCCAAGGTGGGGATAGCTTGTGCATGTCAGACTGATCCTGGATGAGCCGGAGCACCAAATCGCCTTCCTGAAAGGTCCTGCTCCTAACCCGGCGGCTGTGATAGCGGCGCAGGTCTTGCTGATAAATTGCTGAGCGGGCTATTGCTAAGTCTCGCTCCTCATCCAATAAGTCAAGTGCATCCTGACGAGCTTTTTCGTTGTCAGCCTCAACATAAGCCGCCACGCGGGGTGAATCGTGCCGGATGTCACTTGGCAGGACCGCCTCCGCACCGTACACCATAAAGAAAGGTGTGTAGCATGTAGATCTGTTAGGCGTAGTGTTGATGCTCCATAACACGGAAGGCAACTCCTCCACCCAACAACCCGGAGTCCATTGTAAGGGGACAAAGAGCCGGGGCTTGATACCCTTCAGGATCTCTTGATTAGCTCTTTCTGCTTGACCATTGGATTGAGGATGAGCAACAGCTGAAACATCAAGCCGGATATGCTCTCGTTGATAGAACTCTTCCATGGCACCCTTGGAGAGATTAGTGCCATTATCAGTTATGATGTTGTGTGGGAAACCAAAACAAAAGATCACCTTTTTCATGAATTGAACCGCCGTGGCTGCATCACACTTACTGACCGGCTCTGCCTCAACCCACTTTGTAAACTTATCCACTGCCACCAGGAGATGTCTCTTTTTATCCTTAGACCTCTTGAAAGGCCCAACCATGTCAAGCCCCCAGACTGCGAACGGCCAAGTGATTGGGATCATCCTCAACTCTTGAGCCGGCACATGAGCTCGTCGTGAGAACTTTTGACAACCGTCACATTTACTGACCAGATCCTCCGCATCAGCATGAGCCGTCAGCCAGTAGAAACCATGACGAAAAGCTTTGGCCACCAGAGATTTTGACCCGGCATGATGGCCATAATCCCCTTCATGGATCTCACGAAGTATTTCTTGGCCTTCTGCAGGTGACACACAGCGTTGAAACGCCCCAGTGACACTTAGGTGATGTAACTCGCCATTAACAATCGTCATAGATTTGGAGCGCCTGACGATTTGTCTTGCCAAGATCTCATTCTCAGGTAATTCTCCCCTGGTCATATAAGCCAAATATGGCACTGTCCAATCCGGGATAACATGAAGAGCTGCCACCAGCTGTGCCTCCGGGTCTGGCACCGCTAGTTCTTCCTCGGTAGGCACCTTGACAGAAGGGTTATGTAAAATATCGAGAAAGGTGTTAGGCAGCACCGGCTTACGTTGAGATCCCAACCGGCTTAAAGCATCAGCCGCCTCATTCTTCCTTCTATCAATGTGCTCCACTTGATAACCCTTGAAGTGACCCGCCACAGCATCTACTTCACGACGGTAAGCCGCCATAAGGGGATCCTTAGAATCCCACTTGCCCGACACCTACTGAGCCACGAGATCTGAGTCGCCCAAGCACCTTACCCGGCTTAAGTTCATCTCTTTGGCCATCCGGAGACCATGGAGTAAGGCCTCGTATTCAGCTGCATTGTTAGTACATGGAAACATAAGCCGGAGTACACAACAAAATTTGTCACCTCGAGGGGAAGTTAAAACAACTCCAGCCCCCAGGCCTTCTAGCTGCCTGGACCCGTCAAAGTGAATAGTCCAATATGTGTTATCTGGCTTCTCCTCAGGTGCATGTAACTTTGTCCAATCATTGATAAAGTCCACCAAGGCCTGAGACTTAATAGCAGTACGTGGCATGTACTTCAAATCATGAGGCCCAAGCTCGATGGCCCACTTGGCGACTCGTCCTGTGGCCTCCCTATTCTGGATGATATCTCCCAAAGGGGCAGAACTTACCACAGTTATAGGATGACTTTGAAAGTACTGTTTCAACTTTCGGTTGGCCATAAACACTCCGTAAACGAGTTTTTGCCAATGTGGATACCTTTGTTTAGATTCAATGAGCACCTCACTGATGTAGTAAACCGGTCGTTGAACTGGGTGATCCTTGCCAGCTTCCTTATGCTCCACCACGATGGCAACACTGACGGCTCGTGAATTGGCAGCCACATATAGCAGCAATGACTCTTTATCAATGGGAGCTGCAAGAACCGGTGGCTGAGACAACTGTCTCTTCAAGTCTTCAAAGGCAGCATCAGCAGCATCACTCCAGACAAAAGTGTCTGTTTTCTTCATCATATGATACAGTGGTAGGGCCTTTTCACCTAACCGGCTTATGAACCGGCTTAAAGTGGCAACACGACCCGCTAATCGCTGAACCTCATTGATGCACGCCAGTTTAGCCAGAGAGGTAATTGCCTTAATCTTCTCCGGATTAGCTTCAATGCCTCTGTTTGATACCAGGAAACCCAAAAGCTTGCCTGCAGGTACACCAAATACACACTTGGTCAGGTTAAGCATCATTTTATAAACCCGGAGATTATCAAAGGTTTCTTTCAAGTCAAATATTAGGGTTTCCTTCTCTCTGGACTTCACCACGATGTCATCTACATAAGCATGAACATTACGCCTGATTTGATCGTGCAGACAATTCTGCACACATCGCTGATAAGTCGCCTGAGCACTCTTGAGTCCAAACGGCATAGCTACATAACAGAAGGCCCCAAACGGAGTGATGAAAGTTGTCTTCTCCTGGTCCTTAACTGCCATTTTGATCTGATGATAACCAGAATAAGCATCCAAGAAGCTCAAACGTTCACAACCCGCCGTAGCATCGATGATTTGATCAATATGGGGAAGAGCAAAGGGATCAGCTGGACAAGCCTTGTTTAAGTCCGTGTAATCCACACACATCCGCCAAGTGTAGTTCTTCTTGAGGACAAGCACCGGGTTAGCCAACCACTCCGGGTGAAAAACTTCAATAATAAACCCGGTCGCTAAGAGCCAGGCGACTTCGTCTCTAATAGCTTTCCGTCTCTCTTCGTTAAAACGCCGAAGAAACTGCCTGACCGGCTTATACTTCGGATCAATATTGAGAGTGTGCTTAGCGAGTTCCCTCGGTACACCCGGCATGTCAGAAGGTTTCCATGCAAAGATGTCTTGGTTCTCACGGATGAACTCGATGAGCGCGCTTTCCTATTTGGGATCCAAATTGCTGCTGATCCTGAACTGCTTAGAAGGGTCACCTGGAGTAAAGTCAACAAGCTTTGTCTCGGCGGCCGATTTAAACTTCAACGCCGGGTCGTGCTCTATAGTTGGTTTCTTCAGGGAGGTCATATCCGCTGGGTCAACATTATCTTGATAATATTTGAGCTCTTCCGCCGCACAGGCAGACTCAGCATAAGCCGCGTCGCCTTCTTCACATTCCAATGCCACCTTCTGACTTCCATGCACAGTGATGGTGCCTTTGTGACCCGGCATCTTGAGCTGCAAATAAACATAACACGGCCGGGCCATGAACTTAGCATAAGCCGGCCGCCCAAACAGAGCATGATATGGGCTCCTAATTTTGACCACCTCAAACGTCAACTTCTCAGCCCTGGAGTCATATTCATCTCCGAAGGCCACCTCTAGCTCAATTTTGCCAACTGGGCAAGCCGACTTACCAGGGACCACTCCATGAAAAACAGTGTTGGATGTCCTTAGATTCTTATCAGTTAACCCCATGCGTGGAAAGGTCTCATAATAGAGGATATTGATGCTACTACCTCCGTCCATGAGTACCTTAGTGAATTTATATCCACCAACCTGAGGTGCTACCACCAAGGCCAACTGGCCCGGATTATCGACCCGTGATGGGTGATCTTCTGTGCTCCATACAATGGGCTGTTCTGACCACCTTAAATAATGAGGAACTGCCGGCTCAACAGAATTCACGGCCCTCTTATGAACCTTCTGGTCGCGTTTGCATAAGCTAGTGGTAAACACGTGGTACTGCCCACCGTTCAACTACTTCGGATTGCTTTGATAACCCGACTACTGCTGCTGCTCTCCTTGACCAGATTGCTGTTGATTATAGCCACCTTGACGTCCCTGAAAGCCGGAACCTGAACCGCCGCCCGGGCCATGAAAACCGCCAGCCCCTGAACCGCCACCAGACCCATTATTTCCATCAAAGGTGTTGGAATTCTTAAATGCTTTCATGATCGCACAATCTTTCCACAGGTGTGTGGCGGGCCGCTCCCTGGTGCTGTGTCTTGAGCAGGGCTCATTGAGTAGTTGCTCAAGAGATGGGCCTGACCCACCAGATCGAGGCGGCTTACCCTTACGTCTCTGATTGTTACCTTGCGCATTGGCATTGGCCACAAACTCTGGGTTACCATACGCCTTACGCTTATTGCCTCCTTGATTCATCGGGTTATGCTGCTGACCCTTTCCATTGCTGTTCTTCTTTCCCTTCCCAGTCTTTTTCTCATCAGACGCAGGATCCTTGGTACTATCAGAATCGGCATATTTGACTAAAGCCGCCATCAGCGTACCCATATCATTGCAATCACGCTTGAGGCGTCCCAGTTTCTGCCTCAGCGGCTCAAAACGGCAATTCTTCTCCAACATGAGGACTGCAGAGCCGGCATCCATCTTGTCAGATGAATGTATTATCTCCTTGACCCGGCGTACGCAATGAGTCGTAGATTCACCTTCCTCCTGTTTACAATTTGTCAAGTCCACAATTGACATGGACTGCTTACAAGTGTCTTTGAAGTTCTGGATGAAACGGGCTTTCAGTTCTGCCCATGAACCAATGGAATTGGGCGGAAAACCCTTCAACCAGGACCAGGCTGTTCCATCTAACATCATGGTGAAGTACTTAGCCATCGCCGCATCACTGAATTCCAATAACTCCATAGCCATCTCATAACTTTCGATCCAAGCTCCGGGCTGTAAGTCGGCCGTGTAATTCGGCACCTTTCGAGGTCCCTTGAAGTCCTTGGGCAACCGCACATTATGCAAAGACGGTACCAGGCAAGGAACACCACCGGTTCTAGTGGCTACTCCCGCCTCAACAGAAGTCGTTGGATACTCTGGAAAATCTTGATGTGCCGTCTGTTGAGCCGCTAGCTGAGCCGCCAGCTGAGCTGCCTGCACGTTCTCCTGGCGTACTCAGTCTTGCACCGGATTATAGCCACCAGGCTGGTTACGGCATTGGGCGTTGCTTGACAAAGCTTCAGACTCCATGTGCCTGCTATAACTCAGGCTCCGGTTCTGACGAGGCGGTGCTAACCAAGGCGGAGGAGTTGAATGAATTATGTCCCTGCTGTAAGAATAGGTCTCTTGCTGAGCTAAGGCTGTCTGGAGAAGTTCTCTGACCCTCCGGGTCTCCACTGCTGTCGGGTCATCACCGTCCATGGGAAGAGCCGCCAAACGCACTGAAGCCGCGATTAAGTTCTCCATGGGGTTGGAAAAGTGACCCAGCGGTATTGGCACATAACGCGGCGGTGCCATGCTCACATGAGGTGGTGCCATCTCCCGAGGCTGAGCCGGCCCTCCTGTTCCGGCTGTCATGAGCTGATTGGCCTCTGGCGGGTTACTTGGGCCGGCTCCGGGTGTAGCAAAAAGAACCCGAGGGTCGTAATTCGGAGGTAAACGGGACTGGGTTTTCTGATGTCTCCTCCTCATCACCTCATTGGACGCATTTAAGCCCATCGTGAGCTGGTAAGCTTCTGACTGTAGCCGCTGCGCCCGGGCATCTAGAGCCGCCCGCTCTGTGGCTAATCTAGTGTCCTTAGCTGCCAAGGCCTCCTTGGCCTGAGCTATTTCCTCACGCACCCGTGCCACCTCCGCATCATGCTCATCTTTATCTGCGGGAATGACCGTTGCGGTTAACAGGGTCGTAAGCTTGTCCATGAGATCTATCATCACTTGAGCCGGTGGGCGCACGGGGCCGCCTGCCCCGGCTGCTCCTAACCCGGACATTACTGCTGCAGCAGCCATAGAGTTTGAGCCGGGCTGAGTCCCAGCCATAAAGACTCCTGTCCATCTTGGCGGCTCACAGGGGTTCGGAATACTGGTGCCATCAGAACAGCCCCCGAGCATGCCGTCTTGCACTTGGTACAACGAATCTGTTGAGCCGGTGGACGAATCACCGTCTGAGAGGACGGCCGTCTCACCACCATCTCCAGATCCTTCAGAGAGCTCCTCTCCGTGGATGCAGCCCACGAAAGCACGCTTCATGATAGGTTGAATCCGGGTCTTCCTCGCACGCTGAGCCGTCTCGACGAGGTCGGTGCAGTTGTCCGGCTCAGGGCCTGGCTCACCGATTCGGCCGATGAAGACATGGATTCGCCGAAGGGGACCCGGTACCCGTACTCAATTGAGCCGGCGTCGGGACCCCAGCCTTCATCGTCGATGTAAATCTTGCCACGACGACTCTTGGTCATCCATCCCACTACGTATCCCTTGAGCCCTTTGAAGTGGCCCTTCAAGAACTCAAATCCACCATGCGCTGGCCCCACGGTGGGTGCCAACTGTCGTGGAATTGTCACGTCAGATGTCCTCGTGAAAGGACTTAGTTGTGGAGCCATCGCAACTAGGAAGCTTGAAGGGGTTAATCGGGACAAAGGACATGAGAGGTTTATACTAGTTCGGCCCCTTACGGAGAAGGTAAGGCCTACGTCTAGTTCGGTTGGTATTGATGTTTCGATGACCAGGGAGCGAGATACGCTATGCCCGGCTCTCGATGAGTTGTTTCTTGCCCTAAGCCGCCAGCAGGTCATCCCCTTATATACACGGGTTGACGACCTGTGGCCTAGAGAGTCCCAGCCGGCTTATAAACAGTGTCCGGCTCGGTGACTAGTTAAATCTACCTTATGATACAATTCATGCCATTATAGCGGTTTACTACAACGGGCCTTAAATCGCTGGTGGGCCTTAAGCCCTTTATTGAACCGCCATCTTCATGCTTGGTCTTGGGCTTCTCTCTGGTGAATCCTTATTGCGTAACCCGTCCCCTCCTGGGTGGCTTACACAAATAGTTATATCCCCAACACAACTGGTGTTACAAAAAAGTTTATCAATGCTAACTAGAGTAGGATGCTGACGCTCGTTGCTCCACGTGGAGGCCCAGCAATGTCTAGGGTGTTTCTAAAATGACACATGATCCTCCTATCCAGTTGAGATTATTCTTGTCCCATGCCTCATATATGATGTTGGATTTGCCGTTTAACAGCCATGGTTCTATTGCAGGGGGCACTGCACGAGAAAGCTTGAGGAGGAAGTCGTCCTTACGGGCATCGTCCGCCGGCCCATAGACCGTGGTGAGCCAGAAGGACTGAGCAGTTTGCAGCATTGTGACCTTGGCGGTAATGGAGAATTGCCCTATGCTATGCGAGGTGACTAAGATGAGGTTTGTGTTCCAGAAGATGGTTGCACCTCCCCTCGTCCCTATGGAGGGGGGCACAATGCAATCAACAAGGAGGGCACCTCCTTTATCTAGTACAAGTTGCCGGTCCCAGATGAAGGAAATATTCCCTATAGGCAATAATAAAGTTATTATTTATTTCCTTATATAATGATAAATGTTTAGTATTCATGCTAGAATTGTATTAACTGGAAACATAATACATGTGTGAATACATAGACAAACATAACGTCACTAGTATGCCTGTACTTGACTAGCTCATTAATCAAAGATGGTTGTGTTTCCTAACCATAGACATGAGTTGTCATTTGATTAAAGGGATCACATCATTAGGAGAATGATGTGATTGACTTGATCCATTCCGTTAGCTTAGCACTTGATCGTTTAGTATGTTGCTATTGCTTTCTTCATGACTTATACATGTTCCTACAACTATGAGATTATGCAACTCCCCTTTACTGGTGGAACACTTTGTGTGCTACCAAACATCACAACGTAACTAGGTGATTATAAAGGAGCTCTATAGGTGTCTCCAAAGGTACATGTTGAGTTGGCGTATTTCAAGATTAGGTTTTGTCACTCCGATTGTCGGAGAGGTATCTCTGGGCCCTCTTGGTAATGCACATCACTATAAGCCTTGCAAGCAATGTAGCTAATGAGTTAGTTACGGAATGATGCATTACATAACGAGTAAAGAGACTTGCCGGTAACGAGATTGAATTAGGTATTGACATACCAACGATCGAATCTCGGGCAAGTAACATACCGATGACAAAGGGAACAACGTATGTTGTTATGCAGTTTGACCGATAAAGATCTTCGTAGAATATGTAGGAGCCAATATGAGCATCCAGGTTCCGCTATTGGTTATTGACTGGAAACGTGTCTCGGTCATGTCTACATAGTTCTCGAACCCGTAGGGTCCGCACGCTTAAAGTTTCAATGACGGTTATATTATGAGTTTATGAGTTTTGATGTACCGAAGGTTGTTAGGAGTCCCGGATGTGATCACGGACATGACGAGGAGTCTCGAAATGGTCGAGACATGAAGATTGATATATTGGAAGCCTATATTTGGATATCGGAAGTGTTCCGGGTGAAATCGGGATTTTACCGGAGTACCGAGAGGTTACCGGAACCCCCCGGGGGCTTAATGGGCTATAGCGGGCCTTAGTGGAGAAGAGGAGAGGCGGCCAGGGCAGGGCGCCGCGCCCCTCCCCCTAGTCTGAATAGGACAAGGAGAGGGGGGCGCCCCCCTTTCCTTCCTCTCTCTCCCTCCTCTTTCCCCCCTTCTCCTAGTCCAACAAGGAAGGGAGGGAGTCCTACTCCCGGTGGGAGTAGGACCCCCCTGCCGTGCCTCCTCCCTGGCCGGCCACCCCCTCCCCCTTGCTCCTTTATATACGGGGGCAGGGGGGCACCTCTAGAGACACAACAACAGATCATAGATCTCTTAGCCGTGTGCGGTGCCCCCCTCCACCATAGTCCTCCTCGATAATATTGAGCGGTGCTTAGGCAAAGCCCTGCGATGGTAGAACATCCTCATCGTCACCACGCCGTCGTGCTGACGGAACTCTCCCTCGACACCCAGCTGGATCGGAGTTCGAGGGACGTCATCGAGCTGAACGTGTGCTAGAACTCGGAGGTGTTGTGGTTTCGGTGCTTGATCAGTCAGGCCGTGAAGACGCACAACTACATCAACTGCGTTGTTCTAACGCTTCCGCTTTCGGTCTACAAGGGTACATGGACAACACTCTCCCCTCTCGTTGCTATGCATCACCATGATCTTGCGTGTGCGTAGGATTTTTTTTGAAATTACTACGTTTCCCAACAGTGGCATCCAAGCCAGGTTTTATGATGTTATATGCACGAGTAGAACACAAGTGAGTTGTGGGTGATACAAGTCATACTGCTTACCAGCATGTCATACTTTGGTTCGGCGGTATTGTTGGATGAAGCGACCTGGACCGACATTACGCGTACGCTTACGCGAGACTGGTTCTACTAACGTGCTTTGCACATAGGTGGCTGGCGGGTGTCAGTTTCTCCAACTTTAGTTGGACCGAGTGTGGCTACGCCCGATCCTTGAGAAGGTTAAAACAACACTAACTTGACAAACTATCATTGTGGTTTTGATGCGTAGGTAAGAACGGTTCTTGCTCAGCCCGTAGCAGCCACGTAAAATTTGCAACAACAAAGTAGAGGACGTCTAACTTGTTTTTGCAGGGCATGTTGTGATCTGATATGGTCAAAACATGATGCTATATTTTATTGTATGAGATGATCATGTTTTGTAACCGAGTTATCAGCAACTGGCAGGAGCCATATGGTTGTCGCTTTATTGTATGCAATGCAAACGCCTTGTAATTGCTTTACTTTATCACTAAGCGATAGCGATAGTCGTAGAGGCAATATATGGCGAAACGACAATGATGTTACGATGGAGATCAAGGTGTCGTGCCGGTGACGATGGTGATCACGACGGTGCTTCGGAGATGGAGATCACAAGCACAAGATGATGATGGCCATATCATATCACTTATATTGATTGCGTGTGATGTTTATCCTTTATGCATCTTATTTTGCTTTGATTGACGGTAGCATTATAAGATGATCTCTCACTAAATTTCAAGGCATAAGTGTTCTCCCTGAGTATGCACCATTGCAAAAGTTCTTCATGCTGAGACACCACGTGATGATCGGGTGTGATAGGCTCTACGTTCAAATACAACGGGTGCAAAACAGTTGCACACGCGGAATACTCAGGTTAAACTTGACGAGCCTAGCATATACAGATATGGCCTCGGAACACTGAGACCGAAAGGTCAAGCGTGAATCATATAGTAGATATGATCAACATAGTGATGTTCACCATTGAAAACTACTCCATCTCACTTGATGATCGGACATGGTTTAGTTGATTTGGATCACGTGATCACTTAGATGATTAGAGGGATGTCTATCTAAGTGGGAGTTCTTTAGTAATATAATTAATTGAACTTAAATTTATCATGAACTTAGTATCTGATAATATTTTGCTTGTCTATGTTTGTTGTAGATAGATGGATCGTGTTGTTGTTCAGTTGAATTTTAATGCGTTCCTTGAGAAAGCTAAGTTGAAAAATGATGGTAGCAATTACACGGACTGGGTCTGTAACCTGAGGATTATCCTCATTGCTGCATAGAAGAATTACGTCCTAGAAGCACCGCTAGGTGCCAGACCTGCTGCAGATGCAACTGACGACGTTAAGAATGTCTGGCAGAGCAAAGCTGATGACTACTCGATAGTTCAGTGTGCCGTGCTTTACGGCTTAGAACCGGGACTTCAACGATGTTTTGAACGTCATGGGGCATATGAGATGTTCCAGGAGTTGCAGTTAATATTTCAAGCAAATGCCCGGATTGAGAGATATGAAGTCTCCAATAAGTTCTATAGCTGCAAGATGGAAGAGAATAGTTCTGTCAGTGAACATATACTCAAAATGTCTGGGTATAATAATCACTTGATTCAACTGGGAGTTAATCTTCCTGATGATAGTGTCATTGATAGAATTCTTCAATCACTGCCACCAAGCTACAAGAGCTTCGTGATGAACTATAATATGCAAGTGATGGACAAGACTATTCCCGAGCTCTTCGCAATGCTAAAGGCTACGGAGGTAGAAATCAAGAAGGAGCATCAAGTGTTGATGGTCAATAAGACCACCAGTTTCAAGAAAAATGGTAAAGGAAAGAAGAATGGGAACTTCAATAAGAACGGTAAACAAGTTGCTGCTCAAGAGAAGAAACCCAAATCTGGACCTAAGCCTGAGGCTGAGTGCTTCTACTGCAAGCAGACTGGTCACCGGAAGCGAAACTGCCCCAAGTATTTGGCGGATAAGAAGGATGGCAAAGTGAACAAAGGTATATGTGATATACATGTTATTGATGTGTACCTTACTAATGCTCGCAGTAGCACCTCGGTATTTGATACTGGTTCTATTGCTAATATTTGCAACTCGAAACAGGGACTACAGATAAAGCGAAGATTGGTTAAGGACGAGGTGACGATGCGCGTGGGAAATGGTTCCAAAGTCGATGTGATCGCGGTCGGCACGCTACCTCTACATCTACCTTCGGGATTAGTTTTAGACCTGAATAATTGTTATTTGGTGCCAGCGTTGAGCATGAACATTATATCTGGATCCTGTTTGATGCGAGACAATTATTCATTTAAATCAGAGAATAATGGTTGTTCTATTTATATGAGTAATATCTTTATGGTCATGCACCCTTGAAGAGTGGTCTATTTTTATTAAATCTCGATAGTAGTGATACACATATTCATAATGTTGAAACCAAAAGATGCAGAGTTGATAATGATAGTGCAAATTATTTATGGCACTGCCGTTTAGGTCATATTGGTGTAAAGCGCATGAAGAAACTCCATACTGATGGACTTCTGGAATCACTTGGTACTTGTGAAGCGTGCCTCGTGGGCAAGATGACTAAAACACCGTTCTCAGGAACTATGGAGCAAGCAACTGATTTGTTGGAAATCATACATACTGATGTGTGTGGTCCAATGAATATTGAGGCTCGCGACGGGTATCATTATTTTCTCACTTTCACAGATGATTTGAGCAGATATGCACTACAAAAAAAATACACTTCCGTGATGATACGTGTTTGTCACAGTAGGTCGCGTTTTTTGTCATTCATGTACATCCATGACAAATTTATGAAAGAATTAAGATAGTCATACCTGTGCTGTCGTAGAAGTGTTCCATGACATTACCAAAATTATCATCACGGAAGTGTCCACTTCCATGACGATAAATCGCGCGTCACAGAAGTGCTTTCGTCAAGGGTGACCAACACGTGGCATCCACCGTAACGGAACGCTGTTAAGCTATCGGGTCAGATTTTGGATCCGATAACCCGTTAACAGCCCCGACCAATGGGAAATTTCCACGTGTAAAATTCTGATTGGCCGAAGGGAACACCTGTCAGCTCGTCAGTGGGCCAGATGTCGCCCGTCCATTGGAGGAGACATGCCTATGGTACGTCGACACGTGGCTGGGCCCAACAGAGGCCCATATAGGTTAAAAAGGCCGGCCCAGTCAAAGGCCTGTAGAACTAATCAGGTACTAGTGGGCCAGCCCAATAACGGCCTGCTTAATAAAGGCCCATTTACGACTCGAAACTAGATCTAGCCCGTTAATTGTTCGCCCAATATTTGGGCCCATTTACGGCCCAAAGCCAGATCTAGCCCATTAATTGTTCGCCCAATATTTGGGCCCATTTGCGGCCCGAAGCCAGATCTGGCCCGTTAATTGTTCGCCGAATATTCGGGCCCAACTACAGCCCAGTGACTTTCGACCTGTTAGAGGCCTGATGTAGACATGGGCCCATTTCAGCACGGTGTGACTTTCGGCCTGGGAATGGCCCGTGCTGCCCGTGGGCCATATATGGTCTGACGGGACATCGGGCCCACTAACGGCCCGTGCTAAAGGTGGCAACAATTAAGCCCAACATGACTTTGGACCTGTTAAAGGCCTGTCACGTAATTCGGCCCGTTGATGCCTGTACTAAGCTTTCGGCCTCTTAAAGGCCCATGATATCAGTGGGCCAACTAAGGCCTGAGATATGTTTCGGCCTGGTAACGGCCCGTGAGCTAACTGGGCCCATAACGGCCCACTCTACATTTCGGCCTGCTGAAGGCCCGTTGACGACTAGTGAAAATTGAGGCCAAACATGCATTTTGGCCTGCTAAAGGCCCGTGGTTTCATCTCGGCCGTAACAGGCCAGTACAATATCAGCCTGTTAATGGCCCAACGCTACCTGGGCCAAACTAAGCGCTTTGTCGACAAAAGGCCCAACTAAAATATAGGCCGGTGTAAGTTTGGGCCTGGCGCAATGTGTGAAGGCCCCAATCATTCGGGCCCAAGAAAGACGCAGGCCGGCCCAATTGTGGCCTGCTAAAAACCTGGCCCATTAGAGTCGAATGTTTTGGCCCGGTCGACTACATCTGATTTTTTTTCAGATAGCGAATGATGGCAGTAACTAGTAGGAATTAAGAACAAACCTACTCTATACAATAAAGAAATTGCGGCATAGTAACTAAGAATAAACCTACACTATACAATAAAGGATTTAAGGTATATTACATCCACTGGGCATCGAAGTTCGCCACCAGTGATCATAAAGCGCAACGAAGAAGCAGATTACAAAAATTGGGCACCATTGCAGCGTAACAAAATAATACTGAACCGAGACCACTTCCAAGACAGTTCAAGAAAGGTTAGCCTTGCGGGGGAACTGCTGTGCAAGCTGCTGAGCAAGGCTGTGAGACCGGCCTAGCATGTCGGTCATAGCTTCCAGGTGTAGCTGTTTAGCAATGAGGTTCTCATTGGTGTTCTCCGCAATCTTTCTTAGAGATAGGACGTCAAGTCGAAGTTGAGTTGCAGAATGCCTTTTTGCTAGAACTTGGGACTGAAGAAGTCGAACTGATTCAGACAACGAATTCTATGAGCTTGTCTGACTGTTAGTCTCAAGTAACTTGAACACTGCATCAAGACAAGACTTTGGGGTTGTCTCGCTATCTTCAAGATGTTTTGCCTTCTTTGCTGCAATATATGTTGGGTTTGTCTCACAGCCTTCAGCAGACTTGTGCATGCCATTAGGCATATGACCCTGAAACAAAGCAAAGAGATGACAGGTTTTGCACGTGTACAAACAAAGATGATAATTGTTCTGTCAATTCTATCCAATTTCAAATTAGAAAATAAAGAGTAAGTTCAAAATATCAATAGCATAATTTGGCATTGTTCATAATGCAGGGAGCTTCACCACACTACTGGATTACCATGTCAACACAACAAGCATAGATGAAGAGCAAAGAAAATCATTGTATCTATTTTGGATAATGTGCATGGCATGTTGTTCATATCATCAGCCACATCAGTAAGATAAAATAGGAGATGACAAGGTGCAAACGTGGGCTGCTTCACCACACACTGAATTATAAATCCACAAAACCAAGCATACATATAGGGAGTATTAAGTAATGTGCATGGTATGAATAAGAAATTTGGTTTTACAAGTAAAACTTAGAACTTGTGGTTCTTACGAACATGCGTTTTGGTAGAAACAGCAAACTAAACAGCAGTAAACGATAGGGAGTATGAGAAAATTAAATAGCAGTTGAGGATAAAGGCTTTAGAAGGACTGACTTACATTAACAGTTAACACCGGCTTTATAATGCCCTTCTCCATGTCAATGGAAGGATAGCTCAAGAATTTCAGCACAGAATCTTCTTCATAAGCATTGCATGTACTCTACATTTTGTAGAGAGTGGAAGGGATAGAGGATAATGAAGATAAGATGCAGATTGATGCTACATAATCAACTACCAATCCCTGGAAGTACAATTGTTATAGGACAAAATGTACTGACAAGAGCAGTGGGCTACACTTATGCACTGGCATTGTCTGTGTATTCTACTTGTTGGTAAGATTAAATATAGATCTGATCTTTTTTAGTAAATGGTGGGCGAGGGAGATAATATGCAGAATGCTACAAAATGAACCAATCCCTCTTCCCATAATACAAGAGTGTTTTGAACACTGGTGTATTGTACAAAACGTTCTTATATTATGGGACGGAGGGAGTAGCTGTTAATGTAAGTACAGTGATAGACCACGTTCAGTCCTTACAAGAGGACTGCAGAGCTAAACCTCTTCAAAAGCATTGGGTTGATTCTAAATTTGTGTAAGAGTCCATACGGATCTTATAATGTCCACCAAATGGATGATTATGAGGCTAACATGTGAAGTGATGCTACATAATCAAACAGCTATGAAAGTAAGTATGGTCATACAGGGAAAGAGGTACTCACAGGAGCAACGCAGTGTGCAGTATAGTTGCGAGATTCTGTGGTCCCTTGAGAATGAATGTTCTTCTGCTAATAGTTTTCGTACAAGTGAGACATTAAGGCAAATGCAGAAATGTAGTTCAAATGGTGATGTGATATAATAGACAGTACCTTACGCTACAGCTGAGACCAATGTGTAACAAGATTATTCCAGTCACCGTCGGATAAATGTAGCACCCGAGACTTTACAGAAATTTCGTTCAGAGGCTTGCCATCGAAGCGCGCTTGCCTCAGGTAGGAACGATACTTCATCAACGAGTGCTTGAAAAGTGCAACCAACTCTTGCTCGTCATCACAATCTAGTTTGCTCCTCGCCTATTTAAAAGAATGAAATTGTCTTCTGTCAGCAGAAACATATCCAGTAATGACCATGAATAACATTAGTACATTACTTACGCGTAAGTTGCAGAGGAAGACTGGAAATTGTTCTGTGTCTGCGGTATAATCTTTCCATGAAGGAAAGATGCGCACAAAGTTCCTGACAACAACATAAGCTTCGTCTTCTAAACTGGGAAGAAATGGAACATGGGTCCTATTTGCTGCAATTGGGGCTCTCTCTGGCTCGAAAAGGGATTTGGCAACTGGATTTGGTGTACTCTTTGCTGGAATGGGGGTTTTGCCTTGTACAGCTGGTGCTATGTCAACTGGCATAATCATACTGTTTGCTGCAGTTGGGGTCTGCTGAGTTGGGGCATCAGAAATGACCAGTGTAGTAGGGCTAGAGTCTGCTAGAGTTGGGGTATTTTGTGGGTCAGGTGATATTTCAACTACACCTAATGGGCTATTTGATTTATCAGGTGCCACTACCTTTTCCAAATACTTTGCTTGTGCTCTTCCACGATCAGCAATCGCCCTCTTCCTTTTGAACGTCTGATACACAAGAACATCATTTGAATGGATAAATATGGTATGATGACAGATGGAATATGTACTGAAAATGGATAGGCAGGGCGTATTCACATACACGATGTGTAAACTAAGCTAATGGCAGTTCAACAAAGTAGAAGCAATGCAAAGCATCAGTTGCAAGATATGTGCGAGCAATGTAACCTTGGAATGTTAGAGCAAGTACCTTGATGGGTGAATAAGATAGGGCATCTTCCTCTGACTCCTCCACTAGGGAGCTACATTGACTTAGGTCTCCCTCTAGCTCAGAATCACTATTAGGATCATATTCTGAGCATGAATCTGTAGGTGGAGAGCGTTTGCATTGCATTGCATCCAGACTTGATTTCAGTCCCTTAATGCCAAGTTTGACATCCATGGCATTGTTCTGCTTTATTCTTTTCATGCGCGCAAGCTCATAATCATTATGATGCTGTTCAGAATCTGAGATTCATGAAAACATAAAAAGTAGTCAGATTATCTATGGAATGCATTGCGGATTCAACTTGGAGAGTGTCTCCCTATAAACCCCTGCATATGCAAAGTTCACCTCCCCAACCGTGCTGACTAGACCACACACAGAAATACAAACCCCTTATGTCTCTATAACAGACAGACACACATTTCAAAACTGAAGAGGAACATTAGAATCATATGAAATTTGTATTTGAACAAATAAACTAAGCAATTATGAGTGGCGTAATGTTTAGCTTCAAGGGTGGAGTGTTGGTAGTGCGACACAAAGCAAGTAGGCAGATTGTATTCCATGTAAAAGATCGAAACCTATGTAAAAGCTGGAAATGACACTTTCTTTCTATACAATGCAGTGTTCATTACCCACACATGATGGAAGAGATCACATAGAGAAATACTATTCACTCATGTCTACAGTTCCAGTATTTAGAAACAGGGTGGTCCACCCTAAAAGAATATTGACAACAAATATGACAAGGCAAGCATAGATGTAGTGAATCAATCATTTACTTGTGAGCTTATTAGGAAAGTATGCAGAATTGTAACTGCAGTAAGAGATCGTCCAAAATCTGAATGAAGAAGTTTGTCTAGCACTTATTGTTTGCAACTAATCGACATGAATAATTGGATATTATATCGAATGAGTAAGAAAGACAAGTAAAATTGTCAACAAACCTGGCTTGCAGTAGTAATCTGGGTCAATATCACTACGACCAACAATCCAAAATGACTAGTTTCTGTTCCGAGGGCCGGAATTTTGAAAACCCAGTGAACTTTAGAGGTACTAAAGATTACCGAAATACATCTGAACCATTAAGTGTAGGTAGCACTGAGCACACAACAAACCCTAATGACAGTCCTGCCTAATGAGTAATGAATCAATTAGAAAATGGGTGATGAGGAGTGGCTGCTGAGTGTTGAGGACATATCTCAGGATAAATCGGGTCGGTTTGGTGGGTGCTGCATGCCTGAGCCCTGAACGGACTGGGAAGGTAGGCACGGCGGCGCGCCCGGGCAGCGGTGACGCCGTTGGGCGAGCGGCTCCTGGCCTCCTGTTAGTCCGGCGTCTCCTCCTAGAGTCATGCCGTCCGGGGACGGCAAGTCGCCGGCGAGGCAGGCGGCTGGGGGCGAGTAGAGATCGGAAGTGCGCAGCAGAACAGAGGGGAATCGAGGCCTGGGATGACCCAAAATCCGAGGGTGGGCCGGCCCACCGTGGGCACCCTGTAGAGATACACACCCGAGCGTCAAACATGCATTTTCGAAACTAATTTAGTAACATTTAGCTGATCAATTAAACAACTTTGTTTTAATAATATCAGATTCATATTTGAACATCTAAGCTTGTTTAGCTTGATGGGTGGAGCAGTGTTATTATGACACGAAGCACGTATTCTGATCGTATTGTGATCATAAAAGGGGGAAACTCGAAGCATATTTTTTTAGCAAAAGAGGGTTTCCCCTCCGATTTCTATTAAATAAACCACCACGGAACCAACATGATCAATTAAACCCTAAGCATGATCAATTAAACCGTATTATGGCTGTGCCATGGAAGATTTGAAGCTGCAAATAAGAGAAATGACATTTAGCATCCATTGTTTGCTTCAAACTAAGAACTAAATTCTAAGAGCTGAAAAGAAAGTAGAGTAACCAAGTTAAGATCTATTTTCTGGTTGAGATCAAAAAGTTGAGGAGATATGAAGTACCACCTCTCTTGCGGCGCCGTGTAGGCATCGGGGGTGCGATGGCTGTCGGTGGCGTTGAAGCAGATTTGCGATAGTAGACGGGTGCATCGGGGGATAAGTCCCGTTGCGGTGGAAGAGAAGGTCGTGTGAGCGGCCCCGGCAAAGAGGACGACGGCGCCGATGAAGCGAGAGGACGCGATGCAAGGCTATTGGTTCGTTGCCGTGGATGAGAAACGTCCATCTCTAGCAGTGGACGACGTGTTCTTGGTAGGCGCTCCGGCATGGTAGAGGACGGTGGCGATGGATGTGGTGGAGGACGGCGGCGATGGATGTGGTGGCGGACGGAGGCTGGTGTAGGGATGGGTTGTTCTAGCATGGACGGTGTATGAATGGGAAAATGGAGGGAGAGATAGGGGGAACCATGTTTTTGGGACGCGCCTGTCTGAAATATGGGAAAGTTACGAACTTAGCCCACGTTTAAAATTTGGACGCCTCGTCGGTTGGGGATAGGACGGTAATCTCGCATCTCGCCAATATTTGCCCAGAGCGATTTCGGGTGAGGAGAGGGTGGTTGGCGCCCATGGTAGGCGCCCACGGTGTATGAACGGGGCTGACAGGTAGGGCGGTTGTGTTACGTCTGAGTGAAGTTACAAACCTTCCCCTATTGAAAATATTTGCCTACATCGATTTCGGCCGAGTCGAGTTTGTTTTGCCGCCCACCGTGTATGAATGGGGAATGGAGGGAGAAACAAAGGTCTTTCAGATGAGCTTGAATCAAATGTGTTTTGCCGCCCATGTTTGGCGCCCACCGTGTCGGAATGGGCTCAAAGGCGGTCGTGTCACGTCTAATTGAAGTTACTAACCTACCCCTATTTAGAGAAGTGGAAATCGGGCCGATGGATTGTTCGTGTAATGGGTAGACAGTAATTTCCATCTCCCAAACACTTGGCTTCGGGCAGCCGGCGTGGGAGTGGACATTTTGCTGCTTCTTTCGAATTTTGGGACAATAAGCATCCACGTTTACCCTGGCAACTAAATTCGAATCCACTTTGTATTCCTATGTGAATCTTTATAAATCATTCTATGTGTTTTTATATATCTTCAAAAGGACGACAAAGATGTATTCCACTGTCATATATGAATATGGTTTACAAATGCCGATACTCAAATTCAGAAACTAGAATCCAGTTTAAGGTGAATTCGAATATTTGGAACACTTCATGTCCAACTCAAATGTCACACGTAGCATAATGTGTACTCCCATTTAGATATGTACACAAGCGATGTATCAAGATTCAAATACCGAGTCAATCAACCAAGAATGTACAGAACTAACAGACATATAAACACTTATAGAGTATATGGATCAATAATATCAATCAACATACATAAGCCAGGCCGCTGTACTTTTTTTTGGCTACAACAGCATACTTTTTTTAGCCAGCATCTTGGCCCTTTCCGATGCGTGCCACTTATGGTCCATCTATACTACTACTATTGCTGAATGCACATTCAGCCCGATTGACATATTTGTAGGTCTGGCACAGCAATCCAAATGAAATGTCTCCCAGTCTTATCAATTAATACAGACTTGTGCTCAAATAAAATTACAAACAAAAAAACAAAAAAAAACAATTATTACATGATCTCTAAAACAAATGGTTTGATTGATTACATGAACAGACAACACAAAGGTTATTCAACTATGGTAAGAACAGTTCACTATGATTAACCAAGTAGGAATTTAATTTCCTTTTTTCCTTCAGGACCTTAACAATCTGGTTAGTCTCAGCTTGCTTCGTTTTGAAATCCACCAAATATTTAATGGTTGTCTTGAGTACTGCTTGTGATTGTGCTTTTTGCTTCCTCAACATGTCAACTTCATCTCTAAGTGCAGAAGCAGAATCTCTTTCTACCACTAGTTTAGCCTCTAGAGCATCAGCAGTTGGCAATTCATAATGCACGATTGGGCCGGTGCCACTGCTGTGGGATGATGCAACATCCATGGGGACCTCGCTCTTTGATCTTGGGCTAACCTGTTTTGCCATTAAAGTTCCGATTGGATTCAGAAAAGTTGAAGTTAGCAAAACATCTCAACTGGTAGTTATAACAGCAAACCAGTTAAACAAACAAGGAATTAAAGAGTTTCAATTGGATGCTGAAAAGTACAGTAGTTATTAACATCATTGTAACCCGTTGTTGCAGCAGCAAAGCAGTTAAACAAACAAGTAGATATTTAACTTAAGGCAAATAGGTAATTCTTAACAGTAAGTAACAAACACATAGATAGGCGCAGTCTAGAATATGATTAACAGGCTGCGCCATTATGTAATCAGTAGCAAAATAAATTTAGCCAAGCAACGTAATTGAACAATTTTGCAATAAGTGGCTAACTAAAATTCCAAGAAGCAGGTAACTGAACTTATGCTAGTTCTTTGTACAGGCACACTGCAACTTCTTTTTCGCTTACAAGGTTGTACAAAGGAGTCCATGGCATCAATTGCTTGGATACATAGTCCCAATACTTCTTTCTTCCCACACTGCATGGGTAAGTCGAATGGTTAATCTGGTAAGATGGTGCGTCCTTGATATGTTATATGAGGACATGTAGTCAGACTAGTTGTAGCCAAACACATCACACTGGCTTTTACTGTATATTTCATGCGATTACTTTTGGCATATCGAGATCTAAGCAATCTACAATAGGATGAAAAGACTGGCATCCTTCACTTTGTTGGCGAACTCAGTTCATAGAAACAAGCAATTCAACCATTCTGTGGGTAAATCAAAAGCGCCACTGGAATATTTTTCACTATCCAATCATACACGCAAAAAGGGGCGACGCCACCATACGGGCTGGTATGGGCGGCTGCCTCAGGTGGATGGAAAGTGTGCACCTAGTTTGAGTCATCCAGGTTGGCCCATGCTAGTTTTGTTCGTCCCAACGCACGAGCAGGCAATGTAAAAAATGAAGATGGGCCAATAACATAAGTGCAAGGCAGGCCCTATAGCATGCTCGCAGCCCATATGAGCGCCTCCCATATCGATCGACAACAGGAAAAATCCCAATGCATTCGCTCCAGCCTCCAGTCTGGTTCGCTCCTAACCTAGCCACCGCTGGACAGACCAACACAGCACTTCCTCGCGCCCTCGTTGGAGGGCGGTCGTTGGGCTTCAAGCGAACGAAAGGACAAGAATATGAAGATCCAACCCTGGGTGTAGCCTGCATGGGAGGCAGCAGCGGCAGCACGGGCATAGCATCGAGCTTGCGCAAACGGACAGTCACAGCTTGCAAGAGTAGCATGCGCAACGAGCAGGTACATCACATCCCTGATTATATCTAATTCAACTCTTCAATTCCTGGCCAATAGTTAAACCTGTCAGTGTTGTAAAACTGCTTGTATGTAGGGAATCTATGAGAAAATGAAACCAATTTGTACTTATTTTATAACTCCCCCAATCAATACTGAACTGACTGAATCTGATGTATCTAATCAAGTTTCCGGTGCAAACATACAAGATCATGTTGTTCTTGAGCCTGAAGTGTCTAATGAACAGACTGCTAATGAAGGATTTGATGCAAAAAAATTACATGCTCCTGGTGATGAACATATAGTGTCTAATGAGGGATCTAATGCAAGCATTTTGCAAGCTCATTGAAGGATTTAGTGTCTAATGATGATCTACTATGTTGAGAGAGACAGAGATTTGCAGGCATTGATGACAAGCAAATTATAGTGCATATTCATAGCTTGAGGAAACGTCGAGGCCATCTACCAGAAAGTCCCCGTATCATGACAACATAGCATAAATACTTTTCTAATCTGTTGTTTGAAACTATTGCCATACTTGTGCAGGATAGATATATTGATATGCAGTTTGCACACTGGTTATACGTGCGATTACACTTCGATATTTTCAGCCAGAGAATGAATAATTCAAGCAGGTACAGACCATGTTTGTAGTCCTTGTACACCATGTTGCATTTTGTGTTTTTTGGTGCTTGCATCATTTGGTGTTTATAATCTGAACTACTTTGGATCATTAGCTGGTTTTCAAAGTGCATGTAGCTTCACATTTCTCAAGTTATGTTGATTTCCGGAGTGCAAGTGCCTTCGTATTTTTTAAGTTAAATGTTCGCCCCTGGTAACTTGAATTTGTGGATCAGCCACTACACACAAATCATACACGAATGCCAGTATGAATTAAATGAAATGCAGGGACTTACACTAGCTCGTTGTACAGGCTCACTGCAGCTCTGCTTGCGCTTGGGATGTTCCATGTACAAGTCCATGTTACCACTTGCTTGGATGTGCAGGCCTTGTGCTCCTTGCATCCCCCTCTGCAGTTTTGACACGGCAAATGGTTGATCAAATAAGAGGAATCGACCTTGATGTTGTACCGGAGGACAGATACTTACAAGGTTATATGGGTGTGCAGGATGTGTACCAGATCCAGTAGCGCCGTCATGCTTTGCTAAAAAATGGATTTGCTTGTTTTAGATGATATCTCCAGAAGAAATAAGAGTTAAAGTCAGAGTTGCATAGGAGTGTAAGCTAAGAGAGCAGTGAAAGGATATCCAAACATCGTCGGAACAGTGCACAAGGGAGTGATGTGTGGATACCTAGTTCGGGCCGGCGTTTGGGCATGCTCGCCTAGCTAGAGTGCGGGTCACTTCAGAGCCGTTGAGGGTGATGCGCTGGCGTTAGCTGGCCACGCACGGATGTAGATATTGAGTGGCAGCAGAGCGCTATGATGCGGTGGACGAGACCGTTGGTGAAGCCCCAACGGCCTCGTGGGGCGGAGGTGCGACGATGTGCTCGGTGAAGTAGCCCCGATGAGCTGGGAGACGGCATCGGTGAAGCGCACCTGATGCAGTGGAACTCGGTGTCTGTGAGGCACGTCGGTTGCGGCGGCCGACGTTGTCGGTGGACCACCTGGTGCGATGGACGAGGACGTAGATGAGGTAGCTCCGGTGCGGTGGTGAAGCGCGACCATCGTCTTTGTCGTCGTCATCCAGCACAGAGATGGGGAACGGTGGGGAAAGAGACGAGACGAGGGGAGATTCGAGGGATGGCGGCGAATTATGGATTTGAGAAATCTGGGCGCGGAAGGGGACGGTGGAGAAGAGAGATTTTACAGGGCTAGAATTGGGGCCGCCAGATATTTCAATCCGAAACATGGAAGCGCGAACTTATATTGTCATTGTCCTTTTGGGGGGGGGGGGGTGGATGGCTGGGTGCTACGCATCCGTCCGACACACGCGACCACCCCAACAGGACTATGCTTTGATGCCTTAAGGCACCTGCCTTTGTGTCCATGACATGTGGGCCCAACAGGTGGCTGGCCCACATGTCAGTGACCCAAAGGCAGTTGCCTTTAAGGCACCAAAGCAGCGTCCACCCCGACACGACCCTGGTCTGCCTGGTGCGCCTACATTTGAGAATGCAAACGAATCTTCTTTCATTTGCAAATGAATCTGTATGTATTACCATGCCTGTGTTTTCCTTGCAATAATTAGTCATTCAAAACGAGATACTCCGTCCGTTCACTTTTGTAAGTCGTTTCAGACAACTTAAAATGAACTGTTTTGCACATTGTCTGAAATGTCTTCAACGTCTTATAAAAGTGAACAGAGGGAGTACTATAAATTAATTAATGAGGAGTTATTTGAAAAAAAATCGAAACGGTACCCACGCTAACGTGGATTAGAGTGTGTCTCACATAATTAGTTATTTGAATTAGAGTGTGTGTCACGTAGTTAGTTATTTGAATTAGAGTGTGTGTCACGTAGCGATCTCCAATTCTAATGTGGATTTTGCATTTCATTGTATCCACACTACTTTTTAATACAAATTCATATGTATATGATGAACACCATGGTAGTGAGAAAACTTTTGGATGGATCAAACATATGACCTACAAAATAGCACAACAAATTGGGGACAATTGCATTTTTACCCCTAGTTGGTTCCTACCCACGGGTTTTGCCCTTACTTTTCGAGCTTGCTCAGTTTTGCCCTTATTTTTTCCATCGAGGTTCCTCGAATGCCCTTTGGCCGTTTGACCAAAACTTTGAAAATTCATAACTAATTCACATGAACTCAGAAAAATGCAAATAAGATATTAAAATGTTCAGATAAACATTACCTTTATGGGCATATCATTTGCATTCAAGACAAAAGCATCATTTAAACTACCCGAGGTAATTAGTGTTATTAACATTATTAAAAATAAATAGGTATAAACAATATTTTTTTCATGAATAAAAATTACATGCAAATGTAGGTGATGTTTTCTGAACATCCTGATACCTTATTTGCATTTTCCTGAGTTCGTATCAACTTGTTATGAAGTTTCCAAATAATGGTCAAAGTCGTTAGAACATTCATAACAAGTTGATACAAACTCTGAAAAATGCAAATAAGTTATCAGGATGTTCAGAAAACATCACCTACATTTGCATGTAATTTTTATTCATGAAAAAAATATTGTTTATACCTATTTATTTTTAATAATGTTAATAACACTAATTACCTCGGGTAATTTAAATGATGCTTTTGTCTTGAATGCAAATGATATGCCCATAAAGGTAATGTTTATCTGAACATTTTGATATCTTATTTGCATTTTTCTGAGTTCATATGAATTAGTTATGAATTTTCAAAGTTTTGGTCAAACAGTCAAAGGGCATTCGAGGGATCTCGACAGAAAAAGTAAGGGCAAAACTGAGCAAGCTCGAAAAGTAAGGGCAAACCCCGTGGGTAGGAACCAACTAGGGGTAAAAATGTAATTGTCCCAACAAATTGAGTCAATGTCAACTTTTCGAAACTTAGTATGGCACAAATTTGAAATAATTACCCGTATGCCTGGTCCTCGGTTCAAATCATACAATGTACACCGAATTGAAACATCGATATTAAGTCTCGTACTATGTACATTCAAATGTTGTTTTTAGCCCCTCCCCCCCCCTCCACGCACAAATGCTACATACTTATCGGTCAATCTTCCTCTCCTAACCACCTTAGCAAGCTATCGGTTTCCAACACACGTTCATTTTTCTCTCCATGTTTCGATCTCTAAGTCTCTCAACTACACAACCCCTTTTTCCACTCCTGTTACCAAATGTATTTACCTCACACACCCGCCATTGCACCCCATGCCGAGCTCTCTCTCCCCCCTCTCCCTCTCACCCTCTCGCGCTAAATACATGTATTGCCTATCTAGCCCCCCAACCTCTCGTGCACACGCATGCACGTTGTATATCTAGGTCACTCCCTCGAGACTGTCTCACTCTTTCTTCCGCACGGTGGGCCACACTCGCTCAATCTCGCTATCTTTATGTGAGTCTCGTTTAACCTCATTTTCTTTCACACACAAATGATATATCTCCCTGTTCGGGCCTCGATCGACACACTCTATACTCTCTCACGCAGATTGTCTATCTAGGTCAGTCCATCCAAGCGGCCGCCACTCTTTCGACCTCATGGTGGGCCATGCTCACTCAATCTCCATATGTCTCGATTGACCTTCCTCTTTCTCGGACAAAAACGATATATCACCATGTTTGAGCCCAATTCGACCTATTCACATTGTATACTCTCTCACGCACATCATCTATCTAGGTCACTCTCTCCAACCCGTCTCACTCTTTCGATCGCACGACCCCTATGTGATCGGTTGACCTTGCTTCCTCCCACGCACAAAATATATCTACACGTTTGTGACTGGATCATCTCTCAAGCTCTATCTTACAGCCCTCACCCTTACCAAAATCTCAATCGGACAATATCTCTCCGGAGCATATATATTTGTTCAATGAATGTCGGACCACACTCACTTCGTCTCTCTATCTATATGTCTCTCGATTGACCTCGCTTTCTCACACCGTATCTTCCACGCGTTGAATCTACTACCTCTCCATCCCTCGCAAAGCCGGAGCTATTTACATTGCAAGGGGCACTCCAACCTTGGATAAATTTGTGTGGGCATTTATTCCGGTCGGTTTAGATTATATTTGCGTAGCATTCGGCCCACAACTACTCCAAACACCGTTGCAACCCACGCAACTCCCCTAGTTGATTTCCCTCTGGCTCGGTCATCACTCTCTCGCACGTCCTTTCTCGCCTTCAATGTCGCACCATGGTATTATTGAAAAAATTATGTTGTTCTTTTTAATTATTATAAATAAGCTACAAAACTACACACCAATAGTCCACTTGGAATGGAACAAATTTCGACCCACAAATTAAAATGCTACAAACTACACACCGAGGGGCCCACATGTCATGAAACAAATTTGGACACATATATATACAAATTAAAAAATAAAGTACGAGGATCGAACATGCGACCGGGCCTTCAAGCCGCACGTCAATAGGCAACATACGTAGAATAGCAATGTTTGTTGTACCCCCTTTGTTCACATAATGTTTTTATATTACCACAACCTAATTAATGGATAACATGTAATATTATTTTTAGTACTATTCGCCTTCACTTACTGGTGGGTTCCATGTGTGCTCTCTCTCTCTCCTCCCCTTCTGCATTTACACGCACGGGCAAACAGGAAGAACTCGCGGGCGATGTTGCCTTGACCATATCTGGACGCGTTCACAAGTCACGGCACCAGTTTCACTTACTAGCAGCACTAGTCAGTGTGTACGTGCAATGCGCGTTAATTTGGAAGTATATTAAGTGCATGCGGATATTAACTACCAGGATATTATTTGCGTGTTGTCATGTGATTAGCACTATTTTTGGCATGAAATTAACTGCACGCTAAACGTGTTGAGCATTCGACATTGAAGCAGTCTAGGTCGTTGGATGATAAGGAATATATGTGGCTTGATGACATTTTATATTTAATTTGATACGGCTCTAGCAGAACATTCAATCGATCAAACCATACATTTCGTTCAGTCTGACTCGGACTTTAAATTATACGACGATCGATATAAAATAAACGGAGATGATAAATGTTTGGATTTTAAGCAAGGCAGTCCGAACATTTTTCATGGCAAATTTAGATTACGCGGCGGCGGCGGGGGCGTCTCGCGGTGGGAAGCGGCTCCTCTGCCGTGCTCTATGTGTCGTCGGGCCACTGACCGACGGCGACGGCGGCGTCTTGCACCGTTGTTGGCGTACTCCTGGACGTTGTCCTAGCTTCAAGGAAGGCCAAAATGTTCTGGACATCGGAGCGAATCAACTAGCAGGAGGAGGCGACTTGCGTTGGTGCAAGGAAGCGGTCGACGACGGCCATCCATGCCGCTGAGGGGGGCACTGGCACCCGCGCGGGGACAGGCGCTGTCAACGGCGCGGCTGAGACATTCGTGTGCACGGGCACCGGCACAGGCGCGCATGTCAGTGCACGCGCAGGCGCATGCGCTGGCAGGTGCACGGGCGCGTGAAAGTCGGCAGAGACCTCGTGGAACGACGTGGCATCAAGCTCGGCAACAATATGCGGCTCCCATCCCATCAATGCCACGGGGATGGGCTCTGGCGCAGTCGGGGCGACGGGAGCCGGAACGGGAGCGGGGACAGGCGCGGCATCTTCCCGCAAGGCCAGTTCAAGCTTGTCCCAAAGCGCCTTATGTTCTTGAGACTCCGGCTGGGTGTCTTCCTCATGAAACTGGAACACTAAGGGAAGACCATCATGATGCGGCATGGCGTACGTTTAGGTCAGGCTAGTTGGAGGTAGACGACAAGAGAATCGGAGAGGAAGAGAGAGGATTGTAGCGATACCGGGTAGTGCGGGGTTGATTTTAAACTGCGATGCCGGCGACATTAAAAGTGGGAGTAGTTGGGACGACGGTGGGTGGCGGAGCCTGGTCAAAGGGCTCGCCTCCCGGTGAGTCTGCACAGCGGTCTACTCGCACGCCTCTCTGACAGCCGGTGCAGCGGTCTGCTCGCACACCTCCCATCGACTCACATGCTTGTTGGGATGACACCTGCCGATGAGAAGCGGGGACTCGTGGCGGCACGTAAACACCCACGGTTTCAATAGTGAAAACGTTCGCCTTAACATGACAGGTCTTTGTTCCAAAATACCTTGGCTCTTCATTTGTGCAACTTGTCATAAGCAGCTTGTCTCGAATTGAAGAAAAAACTTACGAAGTAAAATTTTTGCCATATCACGTGACCATGCTCGGTTTCAAGAATTTATGCTCACTTTTGAATTTTCTGAAATTTAAAATCCAGGATTCGAAACAATATCATAACCTGCATCATGCAATAAATTTTCAAGCCGTACATCTGTCCTGTTGTATTTCTTAAGAATGGTTTTGGTCAAACATTTTGCTTAGTTAAACCTCCTTTCCGGTTTATAGGGCTCAATTCAAAAATCTCACCAACCAAGGTAGATGGTGAGTGGTGGAACAATTATTGTAGTTTGCAAAACCACTCAATTAATGCGCTTGTTTTCCTCAAAAATTGTGTTTACGAATGCATTAAATGCAATGCATGCATGCATAGAGTACATGCATTGGTCAATTTTCTCTTAATTCTTGCATGTAATGATTTATTGCACCTTGAAATCTGAACATGTGATGGGGAACAACCAAATTGAGACTTATAAACTGGGAAAACTAAAATGTTAAGATAAGCCCTATAAACCGGAAAGGAGGGAGTAAAAGGACAATCCGTGTGTACTAGTGCATTGCCTGATATATTAACTCAAGTACTAGGCATGAACAAACGGGCTCAATTCTGTGCTCATCCTGGTGTAGTAGTAGTAGTAGTAGTACTAGGCAATGCAGTTGACGGGTGACCTTGATGAGCGGCGACCGAGGGAATTGAACCGTGCTCGGCACGGTAGGTAACGTTGTCTAGTTACTAAAGCATCCCTCCGTTGTTCATTGGTAGTCATTATGGACCAGGGACATGAGGGGAATTTCCTAGGGCTAGAATTCTGGCCGCCAGATATTTCGACTTGAAACGCTGAGGCTCGACTGGTTGGGGTTGCCTAATGTGCATACCACGCACGCCACCGAAGGACACGAGCCCTTTTTTTAGGATCAACACGAGCCAAAGTCTGGCTGGTACGCCATTGGGTCCTACCATTCGAGAATAGGAAAGGAACCTTTTAAATTGCCGAACGAATCTATGTGTATTACAATATCCATATTTTCCTTGTAAATACTAATCTCAACGTGGTAATTGATTTGTGACGAGTTGTTGAATTAGAGTGAGTTTGTGATATAGTGATCTCAACGTGGATTTCACATTTCATGGTATCCCTAGTAAGTTTTCCAATGAAAATTCAAATTTAAAAGATGAACAATATGGAGGTGAGAAAACTTTGTATGTATCAAGCATATGACCACACACACACACCCACACCCACACCCACACAGACACACACACGCACGAACACAACAACAATCCAATAAGTATAGTGCATCTAATTTTCCAACCCATGCATGTATGACACGAATTCAAAAATACTCCTTCTATTCCTAAATATTAGCCTTTTAGAGAGTTCAACAACTAACTACATACGGAGCAAAATGAGTGAATCTAGACTCTAAAATATGTCTATATACATCTGTATGTGCCAGTCCATTTGAAGCCTCTAAAAAGACTAATATTTAGGAACGAAGCGAGTAAAATGTAAGACATCCATGGTCCTCAATTCAATATTTAAAATGAACATGAAACTGAAACATGAATATTAAGTCTAGTACTACAGTACATGCAAATGTTGTTTTTAGGCGGAGCTATGATTGTCGGGGGTCAACCCCTCGACCTTAGATAAAATTGTGGAGCTCTGTTTAGGGTTGTTTAGATTATATTTGTCCCCACCCTCCCAATCACCGATTGGTTGTGCATGCCTCACCCCTCCTCCCCGGGAGAATATCATGTGCCCCCATACCTTAGATGCTATATGTCGATACGAGTTGCTTGGAGCTTGTAGATCTGAGATATAGCAGCTCACATGATGTGTCTTAATTTTTTCCAGGAAACCTTGATGAGTTTGAGAATTGCACACAATTTGTAAAAAAGCTACTTAGATGCCCTTTGATCCCATATCCAACGACCTCGAAGCTTGTATCACCATAGCATCTAAGATGAAGGAGGACATCATATTCTCCTGTATGTAAGAATATCATGTGCTACCACACCTTAGATGCTTTGGTGATACAAGCTCTTCGGAGGCGTTGATTTGTGACCCAACACCTCCTCGGTGGTTCGAATGGTTTTTTGCAGAAAAGCCCCAAAAGAGTTCGGCCACTGCTTACAAGCACAAAGACTGCTCAGATGCCATTGGATCTCAAATCAAACGACCTCCAAGCTCGTATCACCGTAGTATCCAAGCTGCGATAGCACCTTATGTTTTCTCGCACGGGAGAGTATGAGGTGCTCCCGCATCGTAGATTCTATGGTGATACGAGTTCACTGAGATCTAACGGCCCACAGTAGGAGGTTTGAATGTTTTTGCAATATACAGCTGATAGAGTTTGGGAAATGCACAGAAAGTACAAGTACTATGCATGTGCCATCTGATCACTGATCATATGACCTAGATGCTCATATCACCATAGCGGGTAATTAAGCTACGGGGAGCACCTAATATGAGCACCGGGGAGCCGTCGGATCGAAGATGCAGGGCACACACGAGGCCTGAATGTTTTATTTGCAAAAAAACCTTTGGAGAGTTTGGAAATTGCGCATAATCACAAAGACTACTCCCAAGCCATTGGATCTCACTTCCAACGGTGTAAAAACTCGTATCACCATAGTATCTAAGCTGTGGGGTGGATGTGATATTCTATGCCACTATCATTCTTGTTCGTAAACTTGCAAAATATGTGTAACTCGTGTCGTTACTTGTCTAACCATGCAAAGTGTTTGTTCAAAAAAACCATCCTACACTGAAATATCGGAACAACACACGGGGGTCCCACTTGTCATTAATCAAATTTGGACCTAAAACTAACAAATCTGAAAGACGAGATTCGAACTAGCAACCTAGACTACAAAGCGTAAGTCGATAGCCTAAAAAACGAACGGTTGTTAGCTTTGTCCCATAACTTGATTTTGTACAGTACTTGCATTGAGTAGAGTAGAGGGAGTGCCTCATCAACACGTGCATGACCGTTGTCTCACTTACTGGTGGGTCCCAGGTCTGCGATCTCAATCTCTCTTCTCTCCATTGTCTAACCTTTGCACGGGCACACACAAAGAGCGGTGCTAGCTTGCCATGGTGTTATTACAACTAAAAAAAGCTTGGAAAATAGAAGAATCGCCTAGAATAAGAGACGTTGTGGCTGTTCGAGACGGAGCTAATCGTGCCACGTTTGCATGATGAAGCTGTGTGGCTAGTGGGGTGTTTTCGACCGACTGGCTGGGTCCCGAGGTGGAACCATAGGTACTACATCTGATACAGTATATTTTTACACGCACATTTTTCCTCCGTGCCGAGACGTGGCACACCCTACCGCGCGGTTTCGGGGTCCTCCCGGGTGGTGCACGCATATATTCTTCCTGACGTGGGATGCCCTACCGCGTGTTTTCTGGGTCCTCCTCGGTCGTTGCACCGAAGCAAGTAAACGAGTCGTCAAATCACGAAAGACCACCTTTCCCGCCGAGTACATCAGTGAAGCACGATGGCTAGCTAGTTGGACTAGTTCGACCGATTAGCTAGGTCGCTGCCACATTTGTTTTTTTCACCCCTTTTTTTATCTACTTGTTGGCAGGTAAATTTAAATATCCACCGCAGCGTTGCTCTGGTGTTTGGGTGCGGCAGGATTTTTAATTTTTTAATTGACGGAAGCTGGCGCGGCAGGATTTTCAATTTTTTGATTGACGGGAGCAGGCGCGGCATCAATTAGTCACGATGACTCCGCCTGTAAAAACCCACTGCTCCTTGATGTGAGAAGTCGTCGACTGGTGTTTTACCGTGGTGAAAACCAAAAGATTCCCCGCTCCTCGGCTGGCTCTCTCCGCCTTCCCGTAGATTGCATTACCTTTCAGCCATTTCACCCCCTTTGGTTCCTCTCCCCATTGCTTCTACCTGTGTCACGCCCAAGATGCGACCCTATCCTAAAGGAACTCGAAGGTCCCACCTAGGATAGAAGCGCATCTTGAAGACGCTTTTGCAAGGTGGATATCATTACATCAACATTACATAATAGATGGGGATACATACAAAAGGCATACAATGCCACACGAATACAACATCATCTTACATAAGAGCACCATCTGACTACGGATGAATCACAAATAGAAACTCAAACGACATTGACCCTGCTAGCCCAGGCTACCGACCTGAAACCTATCCCCTGATCGAAGAAGAAGCAAAAGAAGAACTCCAAAACAAGCAAACATCGCTCTCGCGTCATTATCATCGCATAACTTGTACTTGCAACTGTTGTTGTAGTAATCTGTGAGCCACGAGGACTCAGCAATCCCATAACCATGGGTATCAAGACTAGCAAAGCTTAATGGGAAAGGAAAGGGGTAAAGTGGTGAGGTTGCAGCAGCGACTAAGCATATATGGTGGCTAACATACGCAAATAAGAGCGAGAAGAGAGCAAGCGGAACGGTCGTGAAGCTAGCAATGATCAAGAGGTGATCCTGAACTCCTACTTACGTCAAACATAACCCAAAACCGTGTTCACTTCCCGGACTCCGCCGAAAAGAGACCATCACGGCTACACACGCGGTTGATGCGTTTTAATTTGGATCTGGTGTCAAGTTATCTACAACCGAACATTAACAAATTCCCATCTGCCACATAACCACGGGCACGGCTCTCGAAAGTTTATACCCTGCAGGGGTGTCCCAACTTAGCCCATCATAAGCTCTCGCGATCAACGAAGGATATTCCTTCTCCCAGGAAGACCCGATCAGTCTCGGAATCCCGGTTTACAAGACATTTCGACAATGGTAAAACAAGACCAGCAAAGCCGCCCGATGCGCCGACAATCCCGATAGGAGCTGCACATATCTCGTTCTCAGGGCAACACCGGATGAGACATCCTACAAGTAAAACCAGACCTCGAGTTTCCTCGAGGGGGCCCCGCAGTCTACTCGGTTCGTACCAACACTTAGACAAGCATTGGCCCGTGGGGGCTAAAATAAAGATGACCCTCGGGCTCCGGAAACCCAAGGGAAAAAGAGCTAGGTGAGGCAAATGGTAAAACCAAGGTTGGGTCTTGCTGGAGGAGTTTTATTCAAAGCGAATTGTCAAGGGGGTCCCATAAATCACCCAACCGCATAAGGAACGCAAAATCCGGGAACATAACACCGGTATGACGGAAAACTAGGGTGGCAAGAGTGGAACAAAACACCAGGCATAAGGCCGAGCCTTCCACCCTTTACCAAGTATATATATGCATTAATAATATATAAGAGATATTGTGATATCCCAACATAATCCTGTTCACCATGGAGCAATCTTCAACTTCACCTGCAACTAACAACGCTATAAGAGGGGCTGAGCAAAGCGGTAACATAGCCAAGCAACGGTTTGCTAGGAAGGGTGACAAAGGTTAGAGGTTCATGGCAATTTGGGAGGCTTGAAGAGCAAATGATAGGAAGCGCAGCAAAGCGATAGAACGAAGCAACTAGCATAGCAATGATAGTAGTGAGATCCAGGGTAGCGGTCATCTTGCCTGAAATCCTGCTAGGAAGAAGAACGAGTCCATGAAGACGAACGGGAGTAGTCGAACGAATCCTCACAATCGCAACATTACCGGAACTAAGAAGCAACACCGGAAAGAAACAAACAACATGGTAAATGCACAAGCATAAATATGGCATGATGCACAAACAATTATGATGCATGACCGGTTTAATGAGGCATGGCATGGCATGGCAAAGTGCAACAAACAATACTACAAGTTAAGTGGAGCTCAATATGCAATGAGTTGCATATTGGCAAAACACCACATTGACATATTTAGTTTAATCTCGTTTAAGCTACCAAACAAAGTTAAATGTTGTTAAATATTGCAAGAGGTGAACCATAATAAAACTACCTATCTAGGCATGTTTAAATGAGGCTGGAACAACAAACAACAATTCCGGAAAATCCTCATATGCATATTTCGAGTTTGGTACTGTTCTGCCTAAAACATATTTTATTGTTGTTAAACAGGAAAATAAAGTCCACCATGTTAAACTAGGCATTTTTCCACCCCATTTACATATAACGTTTATTAAATTTGGAGCTACGGTTATTTAGTTATGAAATAAATCATTTTAACATGGCATTTAACAAATCTAAACAAACATCATTTTAAACATTTTAAACATGGATGAAAATTGAATATTATGAAACTAGATGAAATTCTAAGCATATTACATATTTGGTTTGTTTAATTTCAATGCATGCATATTTAGTTATTAACAATTCAAAACAGGGGCATTTTCTGTAAATAAGAATGCATTGGAAAAATGCTAAAATACACAGACTGGTAAAAAAAATATGCACGGGCCAGAAGCATTAGAGTGCAGCGGCCCAGAAGTGGAATCAGGCCCAACCGGCTATGGGTGTGTGCGCTCGAATTAAAACAGAGAAGTAGGGACTAAAAAGAATCGGGAGAACCAGGGATCGAACCCTGAACCTCCTGGATAGAGGAGCAGAGTGCTGACCAGTTCAGCTACTGCTCTACTTGTGCAACACATGGGAGCCAGCAACTCTTAACCAATGACTGAAACGAACGAGCTTTGGAGCCATGGCTCACGGTGGTTGCCGGCGACGCAGCCGAGCACAGCAGCGACAACCGCGGCTGCGAAGGGCCGGCGGGGGTGCGGAAGACGATGAGGGTGTGGGTGTGAATGCGCAAGGCGGGGACGAGCGGCTGCTGCTCGCCAGTGTCGTGTGCGTGCTGAAGCAGAGAAAGAAACAAAGGAGCTGTCGCTGTGCACAAAGAGCGGCGGAGGAGCTCGTCGGAGCTGTTCCGGCAACCAAAACATGCGGCGGAGGGCGCGGATGGAAGCTACGCAGCGGGGCGAAGCCATTCATACCAAGCATGCAACGGGAAGTGAACGGATTCCTCGGCGACGACGGGGTTCCGTGGTGGTGCGCCTCGGGCTGCTACGGTGGATTCACGCAAGACGGGGAGGAAACGGGGGGGGGGGGAAGTGATGCGTGGGAAGAGCGTGCTCACCACAGGCACGCGGTGCGCCTGGATTGACGCGAGGTGGTCGGAGACGGCCAGAATCGAAGGGGATGCAGATCGGCCGCAGGATAAGAAGACAATGTAGAGGAAGAAGAGGACATCATGGAAGAAGACGATCGCGTCATCCCTGTCCCCATATGGCTACTGGTCCGCTTGTAGTCGAAGAAGACGCCGTCTTCGAGTCGACCCAGAACGAAGACGGCGGCATAGGAAGGCTATGGCTGCGGTGGAGCCATGGAAGTGCTCCGGCGCTCTCGGATGGAAGGGGCGACGGCTTTGGAGGCATGGATCTCACCTGGCAGCAGCGGAGGAAGGAGAGTGGAAACCCTAGGGCTGGCGCTAGGCTTCTTATAGGGGCAAGGCGCGGCTCGGCGAGGGTGTGACGCGTTGGCCATGTGTGCCTTGTTTGCAAAGTTACTGTGAGAGAGAGGGAGGACGTGAGGTGGAAGAAAAGGTGAGGGGAAGAGGATGACATGTGGGGCCGAAGGGTTGAACTGGAGAGAAATTACCAGCGGGAAGGCTAGGCTGGGTTGTGGGCTGCTGCTGCTGCGCGCGGCTGGGTTGGGCTCTGAAGCTGCTGGTCGCTGGAAGCTGGGCTGCTGCTGCTCTCTCTCCCTTCTCCAATTTCTGTTTTTCGAATTTCTTGAGGCAGAAAACAAAGAGAAAAATCACAGGGACTTTGGAGAGGGAGTAGGCTGGAATACAAATATCTCAGGAATGCTTGAATTATGCACCATTTTAATAATTTGGCTTGGAAATTTTATAGATAGAAAAATAATTCAAGTTTGAATTAAATTCAAACTTGAGTCATTTTTGAACCCAACCAAATCAAATCCAAACGAGATGAAAATTGACAGAGAGGTTGTTGACATGCTGTAGGATTTACAGAAAATAAATGAACATTTTACTGGGACAAGAAAATGCCACTTGCAATAAATGCGTGACAATTGAAAGGAAGAAGCTAGTGATGGGGTGTTGCGCTTGATGATGGTTTAGCTGGAAGGGCAAGTTGGAACAGCACGGAAGATGAGGAGAAGGAGTTCAAAAAGATGACAAACATACAACAAATATGCACATGATAAATATGCACACTACAAAGATGATCATGATGCAAATGCAACAACAATGCTAAATGCAATATCACAACATATAGCATATAACAAAGTGATATGAACGTGGCAAACAAACAAAGGTGGCACAACCAATATAATAAAATAAGAACATGATGCAAGAAGCAAAAATGACAAGGCACTCAATATGATCATGGCATAACATATAGGAATGAAATATGCAAAACAATTATGATAATGCAACAAACATAATAAACACACGTCAACAACTAAAATAAAAGGAAGGGCAACTGAAGCGTCGGTCTCGGGGCGTTACAACTCTCCTCCACTAACAAGAGATCTCGTCCCGAGATCTAGGATGACACCGGAGGGAAAAGGAAGAGGAAGATAAGAGGTAAACTAAGTTGCTTCTTCGACAAACGAGTGAAACCATGAACCTTGAGAGGTTGAGCAAAATGAAAGAAAGAAAACAACGAAGATGAACAAGGTTGAAAGCACTCTGTTAGAAAAGAGGAACAAGGGATACGACGAGAACCAAGAGGTTTAGTGATAAGATAGATATTGAAACCACTCCGGTTAAAACTAGATAGAGAAGGAATAAGATTGATATCATTTGGGCAGCACTCCGACTGAAAAAAGAAGGAAAACTTGATAAGATGAAAAGAACTTGAAGAGATGACACAACACTCCGGTTAAATGGGTCAGCATGAAAAGAACACGATCCTCATAATTCGAGATGATGAGTGAAAAGAGCAACATCACAATGTCTCTGGAAGAAAGAATAGAAGATAGATCATTGGAATAACAGAATGGAGAAGAAAATGCCAACTTCTGCCACAAATGAGCTTGGAAAGCACCCTTCTAGGAAGGTTAAAACGGAGTTGTTGCAAAACCAACAACGAAAAGAATAAGCTTGTAGTGGGCTTATGGAAAACATCTCAAGACTATGAGGTGACAACCGGCCACTAATGGAAACCATTGATTTGATTGAGAGCACGAAAGAGATGAAAACTTCTTCACCGAGATGAGAAGGAGAAAATTGGATCATAGATACGCACCACAAATAGCAACATTCCTTAGGGAAGGCTTTAGGTGAAATCTATACCAAGATAACTCCAAAGAAGAGATTGATGGATTTCAAATACCTCATTCTTGACAACATATGAATCATGAAACATGAAGGAAATTGTCAAGAGTGACATAACACCACCTCAAAAGATAATGTAGAAAGAATTGCACTTTGGAATGCAAGATGAAGAATACTTGAGCTCCTCAAAACAAAACATGTGTTGAGCACCATGTTTATTTTAGAGTATAGCTTGGCGGGTCATAACTTCAAGAAAAATCTTGAAGAACAATTGAAGAATGAAAAGAATCCTTGACGAACCACCATGTAGAACCTCTTGGAAGATCTCCGGAAATGAAAATGATTATGAAGAAGAATTGGAGGTTGAAGAGAACCAGAATTGAGGCCTTGCAATGATTTAGATGGAGCTACGAAATGAGTAAACTTTGAACTCCGGACAAGAAAGATGAATAACTTGGAACTAAGAATTACTTCCTGATGAACAAACTCCGGCAGAAGGAATTAATCACCTGGATGAAACAAGAATAAGAATTACGTTATGCGTATCCTTCACCAATTTAAATTGATGACAAGCAACGGATTTGGCATACTACTTATTCTTCTTGAGGGAGTAAGGATAGACATAGTGCAAACATGAAGAAATCTTCGACGAATCACCGGGAGGATTGGAAAGAACGGATGAAATGATACGGTAATAAAGGAAGAGGAATCTCGAATGAACCACTGTAAGAATTGAAAATGAACAAAGAAAAGATAAAGAAACACCAGGAAGATTTAGAAAATGAACGAAGATACTTGAGAGACTTTAGATACAAGAGAACGAAGAGATCATGAACTGATTAGAGGGTATTTGAACGACGCACCAGTAAGATTTGGAGAACGATAGCTACACGCTGAGAATGAAGAATTATGACATGATGGCCTTTGGAGGAAAGAAATTGAAACAACTCAGGAAATGCTCCGGATGGTAAGAAAAGAATTGTCACAATCAAAACAATTATGAGGATACCATGGAGCTAGAACCATGAATATTCAAGAGAATGGACCAAGATTTAAGAGAAATCCTTCTTCGGTCTTCAAATGTTGAGAATGATGATGAGAACCACCATGAATTGTTGAGATACTCCGGGAGAATTAAAAGAGGAAAGGTTGAGCCAAAGATGAAAAGAATTTGAAAACGACCTTGGAGAAGGCATGTGACTGATGAAAATTCATTCTTACATCAAACTTGGAAATGAATTTGAGAATTGCTCCTGATAATTCGAAGAGTCAGGTAAGATCCTGGGAAAAGACCTATGGGTTAGGGCCCACTCAAAAGAAACATCGTTGAAGGATTGCTTGAAATAGACATTGCACCGGTAGAATTAAATAGCTTGAATGAGAGAAAAACCTCGAAATAACTCGAACGGATTAAGAATGGAAACATGATTCTTTTGAGATATCTTTAGTACTCCGGATATGAATAGAGAGAGGTGAACGATTATGGGATGCACCGACATGGGATAGCATTTGAAACGAGGAAAGGGATATGATCAGCACCTAAAGCTTGAGTTAAAACCACCGGAAAAGAATACGAGAATGAAGAATGATGAACTTGAAGATCGTGAGCATCTTCACGAGGGATCACCGGATCAGAACATTGATTGAAAAGAGTGAAGTGACTTCACATGAATAAATGGATACTTGATTAAAATAAATGAGTCCTTGAAGAAAAGGGTGGGTGGGTGGGGAAAAACAAAGACAACTTGGGATGAACGAAACAAACACCATTGAGAAAACTTAGAATTTATCTTGCAGATGGGGAGAATGATGGGATCATCTCGAAGAGAAGCGCACCGGTTGGAAAAGAATTAACATGACAACCTCCATGATCAAAAAGGATTAGTATTCACATAGCAATATGAGAACACCGTTTAGGAAAGGTATGGATTCAACATTTGACTTCGAAGCAACTCGAATACCACAAATAAAACGAAACAAAGGATTTGGCTTGCAGAATAAGCCGGAACAAATACATATGATAGAGATTTACCCAATCCCATATCATGCATCTGTCGGAAAGATATTCTAGGAGCTACTTGAATTCCCACCTATAAACTCCCGAAACTTTCTGGTTATGCAATATGGTGTTGGGGATACAGGGGAAGCAATATATCTCACCCAAACTAACAATCCCTACATCCAGTTGTATCCATCCGTCAACACATAACCAAGAAAACTCCGGAAATTGTGTACCTCAACCTTCAAAAAGCATCCGTTATATGAGCTATGGCAATACTCCCGAACTCCCCAGTATTGGGTGGCGTCGAGGTTATCTCACCAACAACTGCATAAAAGAGATTTTCGATGTCGGCAAAACTCAGGTATTCCAGAACTGCAACGATAAAATTGTGACGACAACACCTCGGAGCTCAACTCCTCGGGACACTGCCACAACCCCTAAATGTCAGGAGGCACCAAGAACAATGTTCTCGTCACAAAACTATCGGAACGATTCCAAGATACCCGCGTGATCCTAAAGAAATTAGTGAAATTTGAGGAGAGGAAAGACAAAACATCTACGTCAAGAGTCCTCACCAGAGCGACGAAGGGGGCTGAGGAGTAAAAAGAATCCTACTCTCCGATATATATAATCCTAAGACTCAAAATAGTTTTCTTCTAGACTCAACAACAGCCAACAAACAAGGGGGCTCCTATGGTCAGTCGAGGCTCTGATTACCAATTTGTCACGCCCAAGATGCGACCCTATCCTAAAGGAACTCGAAGGTCCCACCTAGGATAGAAGCGCATCTTGAAGACGCTTTTGCAAGGTGGATATCATTACATCAACATTACATAATAGATGGGGATACATACAAAAGGCATACAATGCCACACGAATACAACATCATCTTACATAAGAGCACCATCCGACTACGGATGAATCACAAACAGAAACTCAAACGACATCCACCCTGCTAGCCCAGGCTACCGACCTAGAACCTATCCCCTGATCGAAGAAGAAGCAGAAGAAGAACTCCAAAACAAGCAAACATCGCTCTCGCATCATGATCATCGCATAACTTGTACCTGCAACTGTTGTTGTAGTAATCTGTGAGCCACGAGGACTCAGCAGTCCCATAACCATGGGTATCAAGACTAGCAAAGCTTAATGGGAAAGGAAAGGGGTAAAGTGGTGAGGTTGCAGCAGCGACTAAGCATATATGGTGGCTAACATACGCAAATAAGAGCGAGAAGAGAGCAAGCGGAACGGTCGTGAAGCTAGCAATGATCAAGAGGTGATCCTGAACTCCTACTTACGTCAAACATAACCCAAAACCGTGTTCACTTCCGGGACTCCGCCGAAAAGAGACCATCACGGCTACACACGCGGTTGATGCGTTTTAATTTGGATCTGGTGTCAAGTTATCTACAACCGGACATTAACAAATTCCCATCTGCCACATAACCGCGGGCACGGCTCTCGAAAGTTTATACCCTGCAGGGGTGTCCCAACTTAGCCCATGATAAGCTCTCGCGATCAACGAAGGATATTCCTTCTCCCAGGAAGACCTGATCAGTCTCGGAATCCCGATTTACAAGACATTTCGACAATGGTAAAACAAGACCAGCAAAGCCGCCCGATGCGCCGACAATCCTGATAGGAGCTGCACATATCTCGTTCTCAGGGCAACACCAGATGAGACATCCTACGAGTAAAACCAGACCTCGAGTTTCCCCAGGGGGGCCCGCAGTCTACTCGGTTCGGACCAACACTTAGACAAGCATTGGCCCGGGGGGCTAAAATAAAGATGACCCTCGGGCTCCGGAAACCCAAGGGAAAAAGGGCTAGGTGAGGCAAATGGTAAAACCAAGGTTGGGCCTTGCTGGAGGAGTTTTATTCAAAGCGAACTGTCAAGGGGGTCCCATAAATCACCCAACCGCATAAGGAACGCAAATTCCGGGAACATAACACCGGTATGATGGAAAACTAGGGCGGCAAGAATGGAACAAAACACCAGGCATAAGGCCGAGCCTTCCACCCTTTACCAAGTATATAGATGCATTAATAATATATAAGAGATATTGTGATATCCCAACATAATCCTGTTCACTATGGAGCAATCTTCAACTTCACCTGCAACTAACAACGCTATAAGAGGGGCTGAGCAAAGCGGTAACATAGCAAGCGACGGTTTGCTAGGAAGGGTGACAAAGGTTAGAGGTTCATGGCAATTTGGGAGGCTTGAAGAGCAAATGATAGGAAGCGCAGCAAAGCGATAGAACGAAGCAACTAGCATAGCAATGATAGTAGTGAGATCCAGGGTAGCGGTCATCTTGCCTGAAATCCCGCTAGGAAGAAGAACGAGTCCATGAAGACGAACGGGAGTAGTCGAACGAATCCTCACAATCGCAACATTACCGGAACTAAGAAGCAACACCGGAAAAAACAAACAACATGGTAAATGCACAAGCATAAATATGGCATGATGCACAAACAAGTATGATGCATGACCGGTTTAATGAGGCATGGCATGGCATGGCAAAGTGCAACAAACAATACTACAAGTTGAGTGGAGCTCAATATGCAATGAGTTGCATATTGGCAAAACACCACATTAACATATTTAGTTTAATCTCGTTTAAGCTACCAAACAAAGTTAAATGTTGTTAAACATTGCAAGAGGTGAAGCATAATAAAACTACCTATCTAGGCAAGTTTAAATGAGGCCGGAACACCAAACAACAATTCCGGAAAATCGTCATATGCATATTTCGAATTTGGTACTGTTCTGCCCTAAAACATATTTTATTGTTGTTAAACAGGAAAATAAAGTCCACCATGTTAAACTAGGCATTTTTTCACCCCATTTACATATAACGTTTATTAAATTTGGAGCTACGGTTATTTAGTTATGAAATAAATCATTTTAACATGGCATTTAACAAATCTAAACTAACAACATTTTAAAAAATTTAAACATGGATGAGAATTGAATATTATGAAACTAGATGAAATTCTAAGCATATTACATATATAGTTTGTTTAATTTGGATGCATGCATATTTAGTTATTAACAATTCAAAACAGGGGCATTTTCTGTAAATAAGAATGCATTGGAAAAATGCTAAAATACACAGACTGGTAAAAAAATATGCAACACATGGGAGCCAGCAACTCTTAACCAATGACTGAAACGGGCGAGCTTTGGAGCCATGGCTCACGGTGGTTGCCGGCGACGCAGCCGAGCACAGCAGCGGCAACCGCGGCTGCAAAGGGCCGGCGGGGGTGCGGAAGACGATGAGGGTGTGGGTGTGAATGCGCAAGGCGGGGACGAGCGGTGCTGCTCGCCGGTGTCGTGTGCGTGTTGAAGCAGAGAAAGAAACAGAGGAGCTGGCGCTGTGCACAAAGAGCGGCGGAGGAGCTCGTCGGAGCTGTTCCGGCAACCAAAACATGTGGCGGAGGGCGCGGATGGAAGCTACGCAGCGGGGCGAAGCCATTCATACCAAGCATGCAACGGGAAGTGAACGGATTCCTCGCCGACGATGGGGTACCACGGTGGTGCGCCTCGGGCTGCTACGGTGGATTCACGCGAGACGGGGAGGAAACGAGGGGGGAAAGTGATGCGTGGGAAGAGCGTGCTCACCACAGGCACGCGGTGCGCCTGGATTGACGCGAGGTGGTCGGAGACGGCCAGAATCGAAGGGGATGCAGATCGGCCGCAGGAGAAGAAGATGAAGTAGAGGAAGAAGAGGATGTCGTGGAAGAAGACGATCGCGTCATCCCTGTCCCCATATGGCTCCTGGTCCGCTTGTAGTCGAAGAAGACGCCGTCTTCGAGTCGACCCAGAACGAAGACAGCGACGGAGGAAGGCTATGGCTGCGGTGGAGCCATGGAAGTGCTCCGGCGCTCTCGGGTGGAAGGGGCGACGGATTTGGAGGCATGGATCTCACCTGGCGGCGGAGGAGGAAGGAGAGGGGAAACCCTAGGGCTGGCGCTAGGCTTCTTATAGGCGCGAGGCGCGGCTCGGCGAGGGTGTGACGCGCTGGCCATGTGTGTCTCGTTTGCAAAGTTACTGTGAGAGAGAGGGAGGACGTGAGGTGGAAGAAAAGGTGAGGGGAAGAGGATGACATGTGGGGCCAAAGGGTTGAACTGGAGAGAAATTACCAGCGGGAAGGCTAGGCTGGGTTGTGGGCTGCTGCTGCTGCATGCGGCTGGGTTGGGCTCTGAAGCTGCTGGTCGCTAGAAGCTGGGCTGCTGCTGCTCTCTCTCCCTTCTCCAATTTCTGTTTTTCGAATTTCTTGAGGCATAAAATAAAGAGAAAAATCATAGAGACTTTGGAGAGGGAGTAGGCTGGAATACAAATATCTCAGGAATGCTTGAATTATGCACCATTTTAATAAATTGGCTTGGAAATTTTATAGATAGAAAAATAATTCAAGTTTGAATTAAATTCAAACTTGAGTCATTTTTGAACCCAACCAAATCAAATCCAAAAGAGATGAAAATTGACAGAGAGGTTGTTGACATGCTGTAGGATTTACAGAAAATAAATGAACATTTTACTGGGACAAGAAAATGCCACTTACAATAAATGTGTGACAATTGAAAGGAAGAAGCTAGTGATGGGGTGTTGCGCTTGATGATGGTTTAGCTGGAAGGGCAAGTTGGAACAGCACGGAAGATGAGGAGAAGGAGTTCAAAAAGATGACAAACATACAACAAATATGCACATGATAAATATGCACACTACAAAGATGATCATGATGCAAATGCAACAACAATGCCAAATGCAATATCACAACATATAGCATATAACAAAGTGATATGAACGTGGCAGACAAACAAAGGTGGCACAACCAATATAATAAAATAAGAACATGATGCAAGAAGCAAAAATGACAAGGCACTCAATATGATCATGGCATAACATATAGGAATGAAATATGCAAAACAATTATGATAATGCAACAAACATAATAAACACATGTCAACAACTAAAATAAAAGGAAGGGCAACTGAAGCGTCGGTCTCGAGGCGTTACAACCTGGTGCCATGGCGGCGCAGCAGATCACGGAGTCCTAGGTGAGGCGCCTGACACAGGAGCTCCATGCCAAGGATGCGGAGCTCAGGGCCAAGGACGTGGAGCTCCGTGAGCTCAAGGAGGAGAGGAGTGCCATGCTCCTCCGTTATGTGTGGGAGTTCACGAAGCTTCAAAAGCGGCAGGCGTCCACCACAAAGATGCTCGAGGCGTCATCGGCGTTGCTGCAGAAAGCGGGAGATACGATAGGCCGTCAGGGGAGCCAGCTGGAGCGCGAGCGGGCCGATCGTGACGAGGTCCAGGATCGCCTCAGTCACTTGGTGAACCAAGTTGCCACACACGTGTTGCGGCTGCGCGATGCCTACCGTTGTGCCAGCGCGACGATGCCGGCCGTCGGGCTAAACCCGTTCAACCACCCGGTCGACTTCAACAAGCTGCGGCTTCCTGACCTGGTCTCCTTCTTCACCTATATCTCTGAGGAGCTGAGCCGTCTCCGCGCGATGGTGGGGGATGAGCTGGACAAGGAGGGGTTGCGGGCTACCGTCGCCGTTGTCGGGCGAATCCTTTTAGGGCTCCATCACCGGAATCCATTCGTGCCATTGGACGCCGTCTTTGACGAGCTGGCTCCCGTCGACCCGGAGCGGGCTCTGCGGGCGGTTGCACCCTGCATCCCCAACGTCGTGCGCCTCGAGAAGCAGAGGGACTTCGGTGGTGTTTAGGCGCCCTCTGCATGGGCATGTCCATGTCTCGGCGCAACATGACCATTGGATCAAACTCAGACGGTGCAGATCAGTCACTGTAGCACAAAGCGTGTGGGTGTGTTTGGTTGCATTCTCATCTCAATATAGTTGTTTCCTCTTCGTGTATTTTTGTCAACCTACTAGTGTGGACTCATGCACCCTTCATGGTTCATGCACTCTGCCAAACACCCAAAAGTGGGTCGAGAAGGGAACTTTTGCTCCCATCCCGTGCACCCTTCATACACCCTGTCTAACACTATAGGATGTGCTTCATATGGTTCATGTTTCATGGAGTACTGTAGCACCATACTCTCCGTGCGCTGTGGACCTAGTTCTGTTAACATTGATCTCACCGTTCATTCTCGACCGGATAGTCGAAAAAGCAGTACTATGTTACATATAGGAGTAGTTGACATGCGCACAACATCATTTGTTATCGTCATATCTTACTACACTAGCAACAAGATTGTGTAGTACTGACGTATGAACCACTGCACATGCCTAGTAGTAGGAGCACTGTGTATGTTCAAGTGGCTGCCGTGTTTCGCACTCCTCCGTCGTAAGAGTGGAAACGCTTGTTGTAATCATTTTTTTCTTCAGGATGAAAAACAGTGGACACGCTCTACCGTGTGGATCCTCCTCCAGCCATGCACTAAATTACTCACTTTCGCCGACGTGTGGGACAGCCAGTACCTGGGTCCACCAGCCATGCACTAAATTACTCCGTAGTAGAGTGACGGTAGACTACCTCGATCGAACCGCTGCATTAATGCCCAATGAGCCGTCAAATCACAAAACCCCCTCCTTTCCAGCAGTAAGTTGGACGGACGAAGCAACCATCATTTCACTCTTCTCTCTCAGCTTCCTCTCTTGAAGAAAACCCCCACTCGCTTCGCTTCTCCCTCATCTCGTTCCTCCTTTCACTCTTCTCTCTCAGCTTCCTCTCTTGGATGGACGCCGGAGCACCGGCCGACGTGATGCCTATGGCTCTGGCCAAAACCGTCGAGGCTCATGGTACGAAGAAGCGCAAGCACCCCGCCGAGACTACCGCAGACAAGCTCAAAGCCATCACCCTGTCCAAGCCCCCCTCTCCGGGATCCCTCATTAAGCAAGTCCAGGTAATGTCTCTTGTTGACGATCTTTTTCTCGATCTTGATCGTGTTTTTTCATCTAACACGCAGTACTAGTACTAGTAGTACAACTTTCTGGGTGATCTTGCATGTTATTTTAGTGTGCCAAATTTCCTATAGATTAGTTTCAACTACTCCCTCTGTCCCAAATTTCTTGTCTTAGATTTGTCTAGATACGAATGTATCTAATATTAAAATGTGACTTGATACATCCGTATCTAGACAAATCTAAGACAAGAATTTTGGGACAGAGGGACTACTTTATGAACATCAATGCTACCTTTTAAGAGGGTATATTTGCCTCAGTAACTTGTGTTATGGATATTGCATGTAATCCCTCTGCTCTCATGCCTTTGAAGACATGTTCTAGTGTCTTTGTTCACTCATTTCTGTGTGTATATGTAGTCATATATGGAGTATAATATCAAAAATCATCTTATATTTCTGAACGGAGGTAGTAATAAAATATGGTTTCTGTTTGAATTAGAACCAGGTCCGCGGTGGAGATGAAGTTCTCAAAGTCATGCCGTGTGAATTGGAAGACCTGATGATGAGTTCTACTGCTGAACTATCCAGCTGCTGTGTCCTTGTCGCCACGTGTCCTGAACTAGTGTTTTCCTGTAGCATTGTTGTCAGGCGTGTTCTCGAGGCTGTACCTGACCACAACAATTTCCTGGCTGTGCCTTCGATTATGAAGGGTGTGGTTCTTGTGAAGCTTCCCAACAAATTTGATGCGGCTTGTCTTCATCATCATGTTTATGAGTGGAAAGACCACTCTGTTAGGTTCTCCAAGGTTGACAAGATGGTGATGGTGCATGTGGACATCTCACATGAAGTATATGGCCTAGTCAGTTATGCGGGGTTCATCCCGTAGGTCGGTGGCAAGAAATAATCTACAGAGTTTAGTTAGTGCAACTTTGCTTGTCTGTAGTAAGTACCATTGTTCAGTACTTGATTTGTGTTTATGAACCCTGTATTGTTTATTAGTACTGCCGCTTTTGGTGTGTGGTCAGTCCTGAGAACGGTCTATGTTATTGTCTGTCCACTCAATTCAGTCTGTACATTTTGAAGTATCCAGATCATATTTTTTGTGAGGACGGTTTATCAATTATGGTTACACTCCAATATCTGTATGCATTGCAGGGTTTATGGCACCCACCAGGATTTCCAGTCCCATGGATGTTCGGTCCATACAATTTGTCATGACCTTTGGACTGTCCTGCTTGTGGGAGTAGGCAGGGCCCCTGCATGCCACGTGTAGTTGGACGATCAATCTTCTGTTTAGTACTTCAACATAGTGATTTCCTGGTAAGGATTCACTCGTGTCACATCAAGTAAATCTTATTGATTTACTGTCTAAATCTTATTGATTTAATGTCATGTTTTCTTTCTTTTCCTGCAATTTTACGATGCAGGTTTTGCCATGTGACATTCATCACAGAATAAACTGTTTGGTTTGCTCTATGATGGCTATTTTTTGTAGGTTTCACTTCTTATGTCGTGTCAGTAACGAAGGCACTGTCCATCACTTATATTACTGGAAAAAATTGGACCAGTCTGTTGTCTGAGTACAAGCTGAATCCCTATGATGTACTGCAGTTTGGTTTAACAAAAACGCCACAATTAGTCCTTCTCGCGTTTAAAAGAAATGAAGAAAAAAACTGGATCACGGTCACAGATCCTAGTCAAGTTAGAAAGCTGATCATAGCAGACCGGACACGATTGCCGTTGTCTCGCACAGATCGAGCACCGGCAGTTGCTCTAGCACTGACAGCGGCAGCAGCTCAGTCTGATCCAGCTGAGGATTGGGCACCGACCGCGTCAGCGGATTAGTCTGATCTACCGGAGGATCGGGCATCGACACCAGCACCAGCTCTACAAGGAGCACCATCTCTGGTAGCAGCAGCGGCTTCGGCACTTGCACCAACACTTGCACTTGCATTTGGTCCGGCCCATGCAGTTGCACCGGCAACAGACTGGGCTGCAGTTTGCACTTCATATACCAAAGTCCTTACAAAAACCGACATGTCCACCTTCTTGGTAAGCATTGGCCACCCAAGTGCTTCGTTCTTTTTTCTTTCCATGTTGTTTCACATGATTCACTGTGTTGATCTAACTGTTTGGGTATGTCTTCTTGTTTGCAAACAGAGAATTCCTAGAGCAACGAGGGAGTCATTCAACAATCCGGGCGACTGCGACCAAGTTTCTCTTACCATGCGCAGCCTTGGTGTGAATGAACCTGCTCAATATACCGTAACTACAAAGGATGGTCGCATGATGATTGATGCTAAAGGATGGTCAAGGTTCTGAAAGTGCAACTATCCCTAGGTGGTTTTGCTAATTAATAACAACATATAGCTCATTGAGCTAATGCTATTCCAAGACTATTATTTCAGGAAAGCTCAATGAATGGCATGGCATGGATGATGAAAGTGGATCCCTCAAAATACTAAGGACAAAGGATTGGCTCAAGCTCAAAAGCTCAAGACTCTTCATTTTACATTTTAGTGATCCAAGATCACATTGAGTCCATAGGAAAATCCAATACTATCAAGGAGGGATGAGGTGTTGCTTAATGAGCCTCTTGCTTCAATGTTCTTAGTGATATGCTCCAAAACCCTCAACTAGTTTCCCACATCCACATATGACCAAAACACAAAGCCAAAATTGGTCACACTGAAACTTCCTATCCAGCGCCACCGATTCCAAAAGTCATAGCCACTGCCACAAACCGTAAGCAAATCGGTCTTACCGATAGGGATCTCGGTCTCACCGAGATGGGGTTGCAATCTCTCTGTTTCCCTTCATAACGTTTTGGTCTAACCGAAGTGCGAGATCGGTCCCACCGAGATTGCAATGTAAACTCTCTGTTTCCTTTTTGTAACATTTCGGTCTCATCGAAAAGAGCAAATCGGTCCCACCGAGTTTACCTGACCAACTCTCTGGAAAGCTTATTACCAAATCGGTCTCACCGAGTTTGTGTAATCGGTCTTACCGAGATTACGTTATGCCCTAACCCTAACCGAATCGGTATCACCGAGATGCATGTCGGTCCCACTGAAAATCACTAACGGTCACTAGGTTTACTAAATCGGTCCGACCGAGTTTAACAATTCGGTCCCACCGAGTTTGGTAAACTATGTGTAACGGTTAGATTTTGTGTGGAGGCTATATATACCCCTCCACCTCCTCTTCATTTGTGGAGAGAGCCATCAGACCGAAACTACACTTCCAACTTACCATTTCTGAGAGAGAACCACCTACTCATGTGTTGAGGCCAAGATATTCCATTCCTACCATATGAATCTTGATCTCTAGCCTTCCCCAAGTTGCTTTCCACTCAAATCTTCTTTCCACCAGATCCAAACCCATTGAGAGAGAGAGTTGAGTGTTGGGGAGACTATCATTTGAAGCACAAGAGCAAGGAGTTCATCACCAACACACCATTTGTTACTTCTTGGAGAGTGGTGTCTCCTAGATTGGCTAGGTGTCACTTGGGAGCCTCCGACAAGATTGTGGAGTTGAACCAAGGAGTTTGTAAGGGCAAGGAGATCGCCTACTTCGTGAAGATCTACCGCTAGTGAGGCAAGTCCTTCGTGGGCGACGGCCATGGTGGGATAGACAAGATTGCTTCTTCGCGGACCCTTCTTGGGTGGAGCCCTCCGTGGACTCGCGCAGCCGTTACCCTTCGTGGGTTGAAGTCTCCATCAACGTGGATGTACGATAGCACCACCTATCGGAACCACGCCAAAAACATTCGTGTCTCCAATTGCATTTGAATCCTCCAAACCCTTCCCTTTACTTTCTTGCAAGTTGCATGCTTTAATTTCCGCTGCCTATATACTCTTTGCATGCTTGCTTGAATTGTGTGATGATTGCTTGACTTGTCCTAAAGTAGATAAAATCTGCCAAACTCTAAAATTGGGAAAAGGTTAAGTTTTTATTGGTCAAGTAGTCTAATCACCCCCCCCCCTCTAGACATACTTCAAGGTCCTACAAGTGGTATCAGAGCTTTGGTCTCCATTTGCTTTGATTTCCATAGCTTTTGGTGGTCATAGCCTTGGTTTCACAACCTAGGAGAGTATGGCGTCTAGCGAGGGAAATTATCACCGTAGAGGTCCTTACTTTGATGGTACTAATTTTGCTAGTTGGAAGCATAAGATGAAAATGCATATTCTTGGACATAACACCGCCGTTTGGGCAATTATTTGTATTGGCTTGCAAGGTGAATTTTTCGATGGGAGAGAACCGAACCATGAAGCTAATGCGAAAGAATTGAAGATGCTGCAATACAACGCTCAAGCTTGTGATATCATCTTCAACGGATTGTGCCCTGAAGAATTCAACAAAATCAGTCGTCTTGAGAATGCAAAGGAAATTTGGGGTACTTTGATTGATATGCATGAAGGTACCGAGTCCGTCAAGGAATCCAAGTTGGATGTGCTCCAAAGTCAGCTTGACAAGTTCAAAATGAAGGATGGTGAAGGTGTCGCTGAAATGTACTCTAGGCTTGCTCTTATCACAAATGAGATTGACGGCTTAGGGAGTGAAGAGATGACCGACAAATTCATCATCAAGAAGATCTTAAGAGCATTGGATGGAAAGTACAATACCGTGTGCACATTGATTCAAATGATGCCAAACTACAAAGATCTCAAGCCAACGGAAGTCATTGGAAGGATTGTTGCTCATGAGATGTCACTCAAGGATAAGGAGGAACTTCACAACAAGTCAAGTGGTGCTTACAAAGCCTCAAGTGAAGCCCCCACATCATCAAGTGAGAAACCAACCTTCAATGAAGAATTGAGCTTAATGGTGAAGAACTTCAACAAATTCTACAAGAGTAGAAGCAAAGAAAGAAGCTCCAAATCAAGGTGTTACAATGACAAGAGATCTTCTAGCCGTGAGCGCAATTGCTACAATTGTGGGAGACCCGAACACTACTCCAATGAGTGTACGACACCCTACAAAAGAAGAGAAGATTCTCCAAGAAGAAGGAGCAAAAGAGAAGAATCACCACCAAGAGAGATGAGGAGTAGAGATGATCGTTATGAACGAAGACCCTCACGGAGAAGCAAGGATTCGGAAAGGAACGACAAGTCATCAAGGAGCTACACTAAACAAAGACATCAAGCTCATGTTGGTGAATGGGTATCCGGCTCCGACTCCGACAATCACTCCGAGAGAAGCTATCACTCTGACTCTGAATATACTCAAGATGAAGGTGTTGCCGGTCTAGCACTTGTGTCAACCAACTCCTACGACATATTTGATTCACCAAATGAAGGTGTTGGAAGATGCTTCATGGCCAAAGGTCCAAAGGTAACACATCCCGAGTATGTTGATTTCAATAGTGATGAAGATGACTTGCTTGTGGATGATGATTTACTTTTTGACAACTCTAGTGATGAATACTATGATGAAACATCAATTAATCATGCTAAAACGAATGACAATGATAAGGAGAAGATTGAGCTTCTAACTAAAGAATTAAACTCTCTTAAGTTAGCTCATGAAACTATCTACGAAGATCATCGAGAACTTTTAAGAGCTCATGAGAAGTTACGCTTTGAAAAACTCAATCTTGAGCAAGAGCATGAGTTCTTAAAGGCAATCAATGATGATCTTCGCGAGAGAAGTTCTTCTTACATTGCCAAGCGTTTACTCTTATCTACTTACATGCCTCAAGTCAAGTCTAGTAACAAGTACAAGAAAGATACTTGCTCTAGTAGTAACAACAATAATGTCAAAACCAATATTGTTGCTTCTAGTAGTTCTCTTGATTCCACTAATGATTCTCTTAGCCAAGTTACACTTGAGCAAGAAAATATCTTATTGAAGGGAATTATAGAGAAAGGTGTTTACAAGAGCCTTGCCGGGAGTAAGCAATTCGAGGAAATTGTACGCAAGCAAGGAAGGCACCGGAAGAATCAAGGTGTTGGTTTTGAACGAAAGTTCAATGCCAATGGAGTTGAGTGGGAAGAAGATCAATACCCCAAGACGAAGTTTGTTCCTCAACAAGAGAAGTATGATCCTACTTGCTTCAAGGGAACACAAGCTCAAGATGATCTTCCACCACAAGACTACAAGAACAAAGGCAAGGACAAGCTTCAAGAAGAGATTGATGCATTTGAAGAAGCACCCAAAGCCTCGTTCAAGTGGGTCCCCAAGACTACGTCAAGTTCTACTTCATCAAGTACAACTACAACTCCAAGGATTCCCATCAAGATGATGTGGATCCCGAAGAAGAAGAACTAGAGAGTTCTTGAGGGTGACTCCGCCAACATTTTTCACTCATATCATTTTGGCAAGAACAAGTGCAAATCAACTTCCACATCTTGCACTAGTTCAAGGAGTCACAAACCCTCATGTTGGTAAGACAAGGGACAAGGTAACCTAATGATTTCATGGACATCATCTTGTGTATGCATCACTCTATGTCTATGGATATTCTTGTTTGTTCCCTGTGGGACTAACCCATGTAGGTAAGTTGAAAGTGCAACTCACTCCAAAGGATTGCTCCAAATGATCTACATCAACATTGAGCATCTACATCTTCAACACCTACATGAAGTCATCATCGACAAAACCCAAGGTTAGTTCATCCCTCTAAGGGGGGATCTCACATCTAGGGGGAGCTTAACTCTAAGAATTGAGTCAAAGCAACTCTAATGGTGTGAACACATTAATGCATTATGTAAAAGTGGTAACCCCACTTGAGCTTAAACGATGAGTATGACCTATGATCAAATGTTCTCATTTGACTCCTAAGTCAATATACTCATATATAGATGACCTAGTCATCGCCAAATTGTTTGATAGATGCTAGATTTGGTTGTGCATGCTTTGCCACATATTTCATTTGCTATCTTATTGTGTGAGCATGTTGGTGCATATTTTTCTCATTCAAGGACATCCACTTGTTGTTTTGATTGTTTGGTTTCTTTTCTTTTTGCCAAGTGGATGAACAAGAATGCCTAAGAACCTTCTTTAGCTATCTATGCTTTTCTCATCTCAAACTCTATTCATGCTACATCACAAAATTTGATCAAGTCAGATTTGAACCACTCTGTGTGAGGAGCACTCGGAGTCCCCGATTCGTCACAGACTTAAACTTCCAAAACCTCTTTGTGATTCTCGGTCTGACCGATTCTTCCATTTCGGTCCTACCGAGATCACCAAGTTGATCTGAGTTTTCAATCTCGGTGCAACCGATTTGAACTTTTCGGTCTCACTGATTTGCTATAACTGAACACAGTTATGCATCTCGGTGCCACCGAGTTGTTCCACTCGGTCACACCGACAGGGTCGGGCTATATATAGCCATGGGCAAAAGTTTGGAAATTTCTCCGAAACCCTTCGCCCGCGCAATAGCTCGCTCTGCCATCGTGGTCTCCGGATCGTCTCCTCGCCGCCAGCAGCCTCCTGTCGCTGATCTTCGTCGCCGTCAACGGAAATCGTCCCTGCCGTTACCGCCGTAGGAAGTCCACCGCCAAGTTAGGGTATGGACTTGATCTTTGTGCTATCCACGTCCGATTCCTAGCACATTGCTTACATATTGATTCTTGCCTTGATTGAGATCCTTCTATCCAACCAAAATAGTCCGTAGTTTAGATGCGATTCAAATTCTTAGGGTTAGGTTTCCGCCGAAACCATCTCGGACCCACCGAGTTGAAAAACTCGGTCTCACCGATTTGGCGTATGCCATTGCACTAGTTACTCTCGGTCTAACCGAGAATTACTAATCGGTGCGACCGATTTGAAGATTCTGTGAAACTCTAGCAGTCTCGGTGCCACCGAACTGAAACTCGGTCCAACCGAGATCATCAGTTTAGGTTCCAAAACTGCTTCGGTATCACCGAGTTTGAAAATCGGTTGATCCGAAATGCTTTCTATGGAAAACTAAAACTGAAGTTTTGAATCATTCTTTTGCAAAAATCCCTGCATTTTGTGATGCTCATCTATTCTATCTCATCTATAACTCTTCAGAGGGTCAGCAGTTAGCTTTTGCAATATGTCTGATCAGAGTGACAGCCAGAACAGGTCTGAAAAGCACATGGACTTGAGTGAGGGCACTAGTCCCTCAACTTCAGATGAAGGGAGCAGAAGCACTCCTAGCAACTTGCCTAAGGCTGCAACTAGGCAAAGGAAGAAGAGAACCTCAGATTCAGAGGATAAGGATTACAAAGCTAAGGAGGATGAGGCCACTTCCAAGAAGGTGGTGCTCAAGAAAGAGTATTGCTCTGCACAAAGCACAAAGCCAGGCCTGAAGAATAAAGTTCCTGCCAAGAGAACTCCAATGCCAAAGGCCAGGCAGTCCACTCAAGTGCCAGCTCAAGCTCAACCCAAACAGGCACCTGCAAGGAAAGAGCCACCATCAAAACCTCAGAAAGTCCCCACTGCTGCAACCATGAAGTTCACAATTGAATCAGAGGATGATGGTGACCAAGACAAGAAAAAGAAGAGAGCTAGAACCACAACTGCCAAGGTCCTTGGAAAGCCCTCAATGAGAAGGGATTCTGATGAAGAGGAAGAGGATGCTGCACCAGCTCCTAAGGCAGCTAAGCTTATGGGAGATGCAATCAGGTCAGGGGCTGCAACATCCAAGCCCAAAGATGCACCCAAAGCTGCCTCCAAGGCCAAGCAAGCTCCAAGGAGGAATACTAGGAGTATTCCAGCTGCTGAAAAGAACAAGGCCCCAGTGCAAAATGTTGCAGAAGATGAAGATGAAGAAGGACAGGTCCTTAGAAAGCTCAAGCCCAAGATACCAGACCACAATGATGTCCATCATGTGGCTGAGGACATGAGAATCAGGAAGGATTCAGGGCTGAGGCTGTGGAGGATGGAAGACCCATATGCTTCAAGAAGAAGAACTACTGTTGACTACAGGTTCCACACAAAGGAACAGCAGGACTTTTATGAGACCATCTGTTGGACAAGAAGCCCATTGTCTGTGATATGAGGTGGGTTGACCGGAAATTCATCAGGGAAAATGAGCAGCACTACCCTGGAGTGGAGGAGATCTTTATTGCTTGTGGAGTAGCAGATTTTGTTGGACAGAAGTTCACCAACTGGAATGATGAGCTTATCATGCAGTTCTACTCCACATCACACTTTTACCCAGATGGTAGAATTGTGTGGATGTCTGAGGGTACTAGGTACCAATCCACAGTTGATGAATGGGCAAGTTTGATCAATGCCCCCAAGGAAGAAGAAGATGACTTGGACATATATGCCAAGAAGAAGTTGGGTCACAATTCAATGGCTCACATGTACAAGGAGATTCCTGACAAAGCTGTTGAGACTCACAAATTTGGATCAGTCCATTTTCTGCTGTCAGGATTGGCAACCATCAATTGGATTCTGAGGCATACTTTGTTACCCAAGTCGGGTGACCATAACATGATCAGAGGACATGCCATCAACATGCTGCATGTGTTTGATGTGCCCCAAAAGTTCAAAGTCATGAGCCTGATCATTGAGACAATCAAGAGGACTGCAGCAGATCAGAAGAGGAGCTGTGGATATGCACCTCAAATTCAAGAATTGATCAACTCCAAGATGGGCATAGGGAAATACCAGTTGGATAAGGAACATTTTCCAATTTATCCAGACTTTGAGGACAATGAGGTTGTCATGAATGAAGATGATCCACAATCTGTCCAAGCTCACGAGAAGAAGGAGAAGGCCAAGAAGGAGAAGGCTGCCAAGATGCCAACTCAAGAGGAGGCATCTGAGTATTTCTTGAAGACCAAACAAGAGCAGCTTGGTTACCTGATAGCATCAACTCTGAGGATTGAGAAAGGGTTGTCCACCCTAACTCAAAACCAGGAGAGCCTGGAGAGAATCATGGAACAAAAGTTCTATGATCTAGATGTCAAGGTAACTGAGATTCAGTCAGTTGTAGAGCAGCTGCAGGATGACATGCAGGAGAGGAAGGGCAAGACAACCACCAATGTGTTTGCCAGAGTGCCCAGAGCCCAGAGGTCAGTTGCAGTGCCAGTGACAGATACTAGAGCTACAACTTCAGCACCAGCTACTGCCCCAACAGTTCCAGTGCAACCAGCTCCAGCACCAACTCCTACAGCACCCACTACTTCAACTGAAGCCTTCGTCCAAGGAGCCATCTCTACACCACCACCAGAAGATCAAGCCTGAGAGACGATCTAGCACTATGCATTTTCTATGAACTTTTTGGTAACTTGTTGCCAAAGGGGGAGAAAAATGTATAGATCATAGGCTTCGAGAGAGAGTGTTGCTTTTTATTCTCTCTTGCTTTATTTGGTGATTTTTCAAACTTTGTTTGCTTTTGGTTGAGATACTATGCCTGTGAGACATTGATGATCATGTGTTTGATCATAAGCTACACTCATGCATGCTTGATATTATCCTATCTATCTTATGTGATCACTCACTATGCTTGGTGATGAGTGCATGCATTCATTGTTTTTTTTTATTTTGAGCGCTCCACCAAGATGTATGTGACATGGAAGAGTAACCCATGAGCCTAATTCATTGTGCATTTGCAGTCCAAAGCAAATCTTAAACTATGCACAAACTTAGGGGGAGCTCTTGCTTATCACATACTTCTCAAAGTGACGATGTTATTCAATCTTATTATCATTTGTTGAAGCTTTGATCTATTTGTTGTCATCAATTACCAAAAAGGGGGAGATTGAAAGTGCAACTATCCCTAGGTGGTTTTGGTAATTAATAACAACATATAGCTCATTGAGCTAATGCTATTCCAAGACTATTATTTCAGGAAAGCTCAATGAATGGCATGGCATGGATGATGAAAGTGGATCCCTCAAAATACTAAGGACAAAGGGTTGGCTCAAGCTCAAAAGCTCAAGACTCTTCATTTTACATTTTAGTGATCCAAGATCACATTGAGTCCATAGGAAAAGCCAATACTATCAAGGAGGGATGAGGTGTTGCTTAATGAGCCTCTTGCTTCAATGTGCTTAGTGATATGCTCCAAAACCCTCAACTACTTTTCCACATCCACATATGACCAAAACACAAAGCCAAAATTGGTCACACCGAAACTTCCTATCCGGCACCACCGATTCCAAAAGTCATAGCCATTGCCACAAACCCTAAGCAAATCGGTCTTACCGATAGGGATCTCGGTCTCACCGAGATGGGGTTGCAATCTCTCTGTTTCCCTTCATAACGTTTCGGTCTAACCGAAGTGAGTGATCGGTCCCACCGAGATTGCAATGTAAACTCTTTGTTTCCTTTTTGTAACATTTCGGTCTCACCGAAAAGAGCAAATCGGTCCCACCGAGTTTACCTGACCAACTCTCTGGAAAGCTTATTACCAAATCGGTCTCACCGAGTTTGTGTAATCGGTCTTACCGAGATTACATTATGCCCTAACCCTAACTGTCGTGGATTTGTCACGGCAGATGTCCTAGCGAAAGGACTTAGTCGTGGAGCCATCGCTACGAGTTTACTTAAAGGGGTTAAAGCGGACACAAAGACACGTGGGTTTATACTAGTTCGGCCCCTTTCGATGAAGGTAAAAGCCTACGTCTAGTTGTGATAGAATTGATGTGGTCTCGATGGCTAGGGAGCAAACAAGCTTCGCCTAGGCCCGAGTTGTGGTTTTCCCCTGAACCGCCGCCGGGTCGTCCCCTTATATACACGGGTGACGCCCGTCGGTCCATAGAGTCCCAGCCGGTTCATATTCGTATCCCGGTCGGTATCTCTCTATTCCTAACTTACAATACAAGCTATACATCAGGTCGGTTTTACTGATACAGATTCTAAACCGACTATAGGCCTTGGGCCTTCACCTACTTATACCACTATGACGTTAACCCGGCCCAAGTAAGCCGGTTTACGCCCAGTGGTAATATCCCCAACATTAGGCCCCAGATTGATTTGAACTGGTTCATGTCAATCCTTCACACCATCTTACGTCTTGGGTGTCTTCTGTTAATTGGCAAATCTCCATGTCGTCATCATTTTTGGTCACTGTAAACCGGCATGACGTCATCAGTTTTGGCTACTATAAACTGGCATGACGTCATTATGAAATTCATAACGCCCTCTTAATGACAGCTCCTGGATTCGCGCGTTTGACCTAGCTCAGTTGCCTTATAAATAAGACCGAAGGGTCATTTCCTTCTTCTTCCCCTTCGTCCCTTCTTCTTCTTCTTCCTTACGTTGCCGGCCTTGGAGCTCCGCCACCACCGTCGACCTCTGCCTCGTCTCAGGCCGCTGCATCAACCTGCACGTACCAGAGTGTCGCGGCGTCTTTCCGCATCCTCTCCGTTCCTGGTAAGTTCTCTCTCCCTCTTAACCTAGATCTATTCTTAGGGTTCCAGGTTCCTGCTATGTTCATCGCGCGTTCATAGCTGCTCTCTGATCTTGAATGCATCCGTGAACTCTTGCTGTGTTTAGTAGCGATCCCTTTAGCATCCGCTTACCATTTCTCATCCAGACTTATAGATCTCCCGCATCTATCCACTCAATGGTTCACTTCTGTTTCCGTCTTAGTCTTCAAAATACTTCCTGTTTTTTTATGAGCTTGCTGTAGATCCGTGGCTGTAACATAACTTTGTGAAACTTGTTTCTGCATAACTAGTTATCCATAATTTCGATTGCTTCCGATACTTAGGCCAGGCGGTTTAACTTCACCATAGAGAAAAAAATAGCTAGACCAGTATATATGTCATTAGTCCCCTGGTTGAACCGCCAGAATCCATCTGATGCTGCGTTGTAGAAGACCGGTTTATGGTACTGCCTCCGGTTTACCGTAATTAGATCACCACCGTTTTATCCGGCATATGCTTGAACCGAATCATTTATTCCTTGTAGATCTTGTCATGGCCAAACAAGTGTACGAGTGCAATTGGGTTCCCTCCCGTGTAACAGAATAACAGCTGAACGACCTAGTCCTGATTGGTGCTTTGGATAGCAAAGACACGATTCATTGGAGGGTTCCTGGAGATGAATGTCCTCCTACACCCCAGGAAGGAGAGGTCGTGGTCTTCACAGATCATATGGCCCGGGGCTTTAAACCGCCCGGCTCCAAATTTTATCGGGACGTGTTAGCCAACTTTCAACTCCGTCCACAGGATATTGGCCCCAACTCCGTCACCAACCTATGTCACTTTCAAGTACTTTCTGAGGCATACCTTCAAGAGGAGCCTTCCATCGAGTTATTCAGAGACCTGTTTCATCTGAACCGTCGTACTGAATTCACTGACGGCCCTAATACCGAACTGGGCGGTATGGCCATTCAGAAGAGGAAAGAAATCACCTACCCTCGCGTCAAACTCCATACTCACCCCAAGGAATGGAACGTAACTTGGTTTTATTGCAAGGATACATCTCCTGACAACGAAAATCCCTTGCCTGGCTTCCGTCCGGAACGACTCAGCAACACTCACCCCTTTCCACAAAGGCTAAACGCCAAGGAGAGAATTAAATATGCTCCTCAAATGTCCAAGCTCCGGGCCTTCATGGCCAACGGTTTAACAGGAATAGACCTTGCACGCTGCTGGATATCATGGAGTATTTTGCCTCTAAGCCGGCGCCCAAATTTGATGTGCGAGTATACTGATAGTGTCGATGACCCACTCCGACACACTAAAATCCAACTCCCTGAGGATGAAGTCACAGAATCTGTGAAGAAGATGCTGAATGAACCGGAGCACCTCTGTGCTCAAACCGGTCTGCTTCCGTATTGCACCATCAACAAACCGCCAGCGGTAATATTTCAATTGCTTTATTGTTGATCCGAGTTATTATTTTATATGTTCAACATTTTAATTGCTGCTGATCCAGGGTGATAATCCGTTCTGGAGTAAGAAACTTCCTCAAGACAAAACGGAAAAGGCAGGACGGCCAACCCGGCCCAAGACCAAGGTTGTCAAGAAACCAGCTCATAAGAGAAAAACCACCGCTTCGTCTGACCCGGCCATTGATGATGATGTGGGTAAACCAGATCTTGAGATAGAACTTGATTCACTTGGCTTACTTTTTACACGCCTTATTGATGATGATGTTTGTCAGGATGATGCTGAAGCCAGCAATGCGGCTTTCGTTGAGGTAACCATTCTCTCTTCTGATTCAGAAATCTTGCCTTTGCCAAAATTTCGCCGGGCAAACCGGAAAGTTAAATTTTCTCATCCTCTTGCTTATCTGGATTCCCAATTTCTTATGAAGACCCAGCAACACAAAGCTCGCCGCACAACCCAGCACAGTGGCCAGGTAGTTACCTCTGCCAGTTTACCAAACAGTCTGGTTCGAAAACGCCGCTCCGAGGTCTCCGACCTTTTTATTGATTTAAATTGTAAAGCGGGTTTCTTCCGTCAACCTCTTAATCCATCCGACTCTGATTATCAGGTCACTTCTCATTCCTCATCTGGTGAATCGTCAGCCACCCAGCTACCACCTTTGAAAACAGTTGCTGGGTAAGTTCAACCGATCATATGCTTCCAGTATGCTGCGCAATGGTTTACACTTTTCCTTAATTTTTATCTTTTCTTCCAGGGCTAAACCGAAACCAAGCAAGAAAGCCCGCCTGGATAAAGCGGCTGAAGGAAATGTGGTCCCGGAACATGACCAAGCGCCGGATCATGAAGTGTTTATTTCTGAAGATATCCCCAATGATCCTCCTCTGCAAGATGACATTATCCCTGAAGAAGGTCTTACTAATGCTCCAGCGTCTGCTGATCCGCCTGCCAGTTCTGTCCAGATTGAAAAATCCCACACTCCTGCTGACAAAACGGCCGCACCAACCCAAACCGGCGAATCAAAAGATGATGATGTTGTGATTACTGGTGTAGGCCGTTCTGAACCCGGGAATCCTGCCACTCTTACCAGGCATACCATCAAAGAGGATTCTTCCTCTTTAAACAAAGGAAAATGGGATGTCGAATTGGAAACATATGCCGCTCTGAATGCGCAAGATCTTCATTCTGGCTATTTAAACCGGCTTTACACTAGCCGTGACTGTGAAGTTGGCCTGGTAAAAATGATGAGGGATAAATTTGAGGTAAATTCCTTCTTTCTCTTCTGCTCTTGCATTCATCCCGGTAGCCCCCAAGGGCCGGTTTGTGACCTTGGTCAAACCGGGACTTGATCCTGAATATATAATTATTGAAATCCATCGGTATAACCCTCGAGGGCCGGTTTAGCATAATCAAACCGGGGCTAAAAAGCTGTCCTTAAAATAGAACTAGATCAAATAGCCATTAGCCCCCAAGTGCCAAGTTGAATACTTGTATTGAGCTTGGGACTTTGTAGTTGAGCAATATACAAAAAAAATTGAAGATACATTAGCCCCCAAGTATCAGGCATATAACTTTGTTTATGTGGTTGGTACTTCAATTTCTTGTCTTGACTGTGAAATTTTTTTAAATGTCATCTGTATGCAGGCTGAGATTAAAATCAAGGAGGACCGAATTGCCGATTTGCAGGAGGCCCTGAAGACCCAGCAAGCTAAAACAGATAAAGCCAAGGAAGAATTAACCAGCGCTTTGAACACTGCTGAACGGCTGAAGAAAAATTTCAAGAAAGAGCGAGCTGACTGGGCCACTGATAAGGCCGGGTTAACCCAAAGAGCAGAAAATGCTGAAGCGGCCCTTAAACCGGTGGTAGATGAACTGACGGCCGTACATCGGCAAATACACTCCATGACTGCTGCTATCTTTGGTAAGCTCCTTATAACTTCTGTAATAAATTTGAATCTGTTGTATCATAAGTCCGGTTTGAGACCATTCCAATCCTTTTGTAGGCACACATATTGGGCACTTAGGAAACGATGTTCGGAAGAAACTGGAAGCTGCCTACACCTTGATAGAACAATTGTACACTGGAGCCCAACGATCATCAGCACAGCTTCTCACAACAACCCGGCGCCCTCTTTAATCCAGGACACTCTTAGCAAGTTGTCAATGCTTCCAGCCCGGATTGAGGAGCTGAAAAAATCCGCTGCCCGAACCGGAGCCATCAATGCCTTAATCCGGGCAAAGGCATGGGTGCCCGACTTTGATCCTGTGGAAGCAGCTCAAGGCTATCCCAGTCTGAAAGAAGACGGCTCTGAGTTCGACGAAGAAGATTTAAGGGCTATAAACCGTGCAGTGCGCCCTCTGGCTTGCCAGCTAGCTGAAGAGGCGGATTTGACGCATTATCAAGCGCAATACAATGATCAAAACAAGCGAGTGCCTGCCCCAACTGTTGAAGCGGAGAATCTGATTCCTCCAATCCGTAAGCACACTTACGCCCCTGATATTGAATCGTCTTCCCTGATCCATGAAGAAGCTGTTTTCCAAGCTTTAATGGGAATCGACTGGACCACTGTTGATTTCCAGCCAATGGGTAGAGACGAGGAAGCTGAAGCGGCGGAGGACGAGGAGCAAGCTTGAACCGGAAGCCGGTTTGAAGTGCTATTTGAAACATCCTTCTACAGAAACAACGATTTTGTTTGGGCACCATGCTGCCTTGTAATAGGATAGTGAAAACTTCTGCCTGGGATATGCCTTCGTGCATAAGTACTAAAGCTTTTGCTTGAAAACTTTAATTCATATTTCCTGCAATCAGAAAAAATTTGAACTTCGGTAGCGGTTATACCGCAGCCGGATTATGATCTTGATATGTGTATCAGAAATATAACAAACACATGATACACAAATACCTTCCATGTTTGGGTATAAAGCTGGTTTACCCAAGCCTGAAGCGGTGGTTTTATAAACCAATACCATCAAAAAAGGGAGAAAGTAGCCCCCGTAAAAGCCGTGCTGACTTAATACAAGCCCCCTGGTTATTCCATGAGTGTAACGGGGAAAAAGTAAACCGGGAGACTCCTCCGGATTAGAAGGGGGATCAAAAATCATTGGTTGAACCAGAAAAAATATACTTGTCGACATAAAGAAATCCAGCAAAAACAAAAACGAACAAACCATGAAAACAAGATGGAAACGAAAGTAATGATAAAAACCATTCGCAAAAATATGCTATTAAGCTGTTCAGATGGCATTACCATGGTCGGAAAGGATCAAGGCCCCCAATAGGGGTGACAATGATTCAAGCCAGCCAGGTCCCCAAATGACTCGTGGCATATATGCCAAATCAAGAGGCGTAGCAATGGCTCGGGCCCGACCATGCTCCCAAGTGATTTTGTGGCCTTAGGCCGACCAAAAGGCATTACTGGTTCAAACGTGACACAGTCCCCAAATGTTCTGGTGGCTGTCGCCTATCAAAGGGTGTTCGTTGGTTCGGACACGACCAAAGCCCCCAGTGATATTGTGGCCTTAGGCCGACCAAGAGGCATTACTGGTTCAAACTTGACTCAGTCCCCAAATGATCTAGTGGCTGTCGCCTATCAAAGGGTGTTCGTTGGTTCGGACACGACCAAAGCCCCCAGTGATATTGTGGCCTTAGGCCGACCAAGAGGCATTACTGGTTCAAACTTGACTCAGTCCCCAAATGATCTGGTGGCTGTCGCCTATCAAAGGGTGTTCGTTGGTTCGGACACGACCAAAGCCCCCAGTGATATTGTGGCCTTAGGCCGACCAAGAGGCATTACTGGTTCAAACTTGACTCAGTCCCCAAATGATCTGGTGGCTGTCGCCTATCAAAGGGTGTTCGTTGGTTCGGACACGACCAAAGCCCCCAGTGATATAAAACAAATGTCAAAGGGTAAACCGGAGGCCGCTTTAGACAGAACCACTCCGTGTAACCTCGCATGATGATAAAGACAGAGACCCCGCTTCGGCTGAGGCTCCGGTTTGATATATCAAAGATAATATATACATTGTCATGATATGTACATAAATGGAGCCAATGGCTCAAGTATAGTAAGGCTGAAGATGAGCTATATTCCACGGTCTGTTGGTCTCCTCTTCTGATGTACATGAGTCTTGATGCTCTCGAATATCAATCAGATAATACGACCCGTTGTGCAGATTCTTGCTGACTACGAAAGGTCCCTCCCAAGGTGGGGATAACTTGTGCATATTCGTTTGATCTTGGATGAATCGAAGCACCAAATCTCCTTCTTGAAAAGTTCTGGTTCTAACCCGGCGACTGTGATAGCGACGAAGATCTTGCTGGTAAATCGCCGAACGGGCAGCCGCTATATCACGCTCTTCGTCCAATAGGTCCAAAGCATCTTGTCGTGCTGTCTCATTATCTGCCTCAACATAGGCTGCCACACGAGGCGAATCGTGCCGGATGTCACTAGGGAGAACCGCCTCTGCTCCATAGACCATGAAAAACGGCGTGTATCCTGTGGACCGGTTTGGCGTAGTATTGATACTCCATAATACAGATGGCAGCTCTTCAACCCAACATCCTGGTGTTCTTTGCAATGGGACCAAAAGCCGGGGTTTGATGCCTCGCAAGATTTCCTGATTAGCTCGTTCTGCCTGTCCATTGGACTGGGGGTGTGCTACTGACGACACATCAAGTCGGATGTGTTCACGTTCACAGAACTCCTTCATAGCACCCTTGGATAAATTGGTACCATTATCAGTAATGATACTGTGTGGAAAACCAAACCGGAAAATCACCTTCTTGATGAACTGTACCGCTGTTGCTGCATCACACTTGCTGACAGGCTCCGCTTCAACCCACTTGGTAAATTTGTCAACTGCCACCAAAAGGTGAGTTTTCTTATCCTTGGATCTTTTAAAAGGTCCAACCATGTCTAGCCCCCAAGTTGCAAACGGCCATGTTATTGGGATCATCCTCAACTCCTGAGCCGGCACATGAGCACGCCTTGAAAATTTCTGACATCCATCACACCGTTTAACCAAGTCCTCCGCGTCAGCATGAGCTGTCAACCAGTAGAACCCATGACGAAACGCCTTTGCAACCAGAGACTTTGAACCGGCGTGGTGCCCACAATCCCCTTCATGGATTTCTCTTAAGATTTCACAGCCTTCTTCAGGAGAGACACAACGTTGAAACGCCCCTGATACACTGCAATGATGTAATTCACCATTGACAATCGTCATAGACTTGGATCGCCGGACTATCTGCTTGGCCAGAATCTCATCCTCTGGCAGCTCCCCCCTTGTCATGTACGCAAGATAAGGAACTGTCCAATCCGGAATAACACGCAGGGCTGCCACCAATTGGGACTCCGGATCAGGAATGGCCAAATCCGCTTCACCTGGGAGCTTGACTGACGGATTGTGCAACACATCCAAAAAGACGTTAGGCGGGACCGGTTTACGCTGAGAGCCCAACCGGCTTAAAGCATCCGCCGCTTCATTCTTCCGACGGTCCACATGATCCACTTGATAACCCTTGAAACAACCTGCAATATTATCCACTTCCCGACGATACGCAGCCATGAGCGGGTCCTTAGAATCCCAAGTGCCAGACACCTGTTGAGCCACTAGGTCTGAGTCACCAAAACACTTGACCCGGCTTAAATTCATCTCTTTAGCCATCCGCAGACCATGGAGCAAGGCTTCATACTCAGCTGCATTATTAGTACAAGGGAACATTAAGCGGAGAACATAACAAAACTTATCACCTCGCGGGGAAGTTAATACGACTCCAGCCCCCGAGCCTTCCAATTGCCTGGACCCATCAAAATGAATAGTCCAATATGTGTGATCCGGCTTCTCCTCTGGTGCCTGTAATTCCGTCCAATCATTGATGAAATCAACAAGTGCTTGAGACTTCACGGCCGTCCGAGGCACGTACTTCAGACCGTGTGGCCCCAGCTCTATAGCCCACTTGGCAATCCGGCCAGTCGCCTCCCGATTCTGTATAATATCACCCAAGGGAGCTGAACTGACCACTGTGATGGGGTGCCCTTGAAAATACTGCTTCAATTTTCGACTGGCCATAAAAACACCATAGACCAGCTTCTGCCAATGCGGATACCTTTGCTTGGACTCAATCAGCACCTCACTGATATAATAAACCGGCCGCTGAACCGGATATTCCTTGCCTGCCTCTTTGCGCTCTACCACAATAGCCACACTAACTGCCCGAGCATTAGCCGCTACGTATAATAATAGTGGCTCCTTGTCGACTGGAGCTGCAAGAACAGGCGGATTGGCTAACTGCCGCTTCAAATCCTCAAATGCCTCGTCAGCAGCTGTACTCCAGACGAAATTGTCTGTCTTCCTCAGCAGTTGGTACAAAGGGATAGCCTTCTCCCCGAGGCGGCTGATAAACCGGCTCAGCGCAGCGATTCGGCCCGCCAAACGCTGAACATCGTTGATACACTCCGGTTTAGCCAGAGATGTAATAGCCGTAATCTTCTCCGGGTTAGCCTCAATTCCTCTGTTAGACACCAAGAAACCCAGCAACTTGCCTGCTGGAACACCGAAAACACACTTGGCCGGATTAAGCATCATCCTGTAAGCTCGCAAGTTGTCAAAGGTCTCCTTTAAATCATCCACCAGTGTCTCCTTCTGCCTTGATTTTACTACAATGTCATCTACATATGCGTGCACATTGCGGCCGATCTGCTCATGCAGGCAATTCTGTACACACCGTTGATAGGTGGCTTGGGCACTCTTGAGCCTGAAGGGCATAGATACATAACAGAAGGCTCCAAAGGGAGTGATGAATGCTGTTTTCTCCTGGTCCTTAACCGCCATCTTGATCTGATGATATCCAGAGTATGCATCCAAAAAACTCAAACGCTCACAACCCGCCGTGGCATCAATGATCTGATCAATACGGGGGAGGGAAAAAGGGTCTGCAGGACAGGCTTTGTTAAGATCTGTATAATCCACACACATACGCCAAGTGCCGTTTTTCTTAAGAACTAGCACCGGATTAGCAAGCCACTCTGGATGGAACACCTCAATAATAAAACCAGCTGCTAAAAGCCTGGCCACTTCCTCTCCAATGGCTTTGCGTCTTTCTTCGTTAAACCGGCGGAGGAACTGTTTCACCGGTTTATACTTAGGATCCACATTAAGAGTGTGCTCAGCGAGTTCCCTCGGTACACCTGGCATGTCAGATGGCTTCCATGCAAAAATGTCCCGATTCTCACGGATGAACTCGATGAGCGCGCTTTCCTATTTGGGATCCAGGTTGGCACTGATAGTGAACTGCTTGGATGAATCGCCGGGCACGAAGTCAACAAGCTTGGTCTCAGCTGCCGATTTGAACTTCAGATCTGAATCATGCTCTGTAGTTGGCTTCTTTAAAGGGGTCATATCCGCCGGATCGACATTGTCCTTATAATACTTCAACTCTTCCGTGGCACAGACCGACTCTGCGTAAGCCGCATCACCCTCTTCACATTCCAAAGCGATCCGACGGTTCCCGTGAACCGTTATCGTCCCCTTGTAACCCGGCATCTTGAGCTGTAAGTAGATATAACAAGGCCGCGCCATGAATTTGGCATAAGCCGGTCGCCCAAACAAGGCGTGATACGGGCTTTGGATCTTCACCACTTCGAAGCTCAATTTTTCCGACCGGGAGTCATGCTCGTCTCCAAAAGTCACATCTAGAGCTATTTTACCAACAGGATATGCAGACTTGCCTGGCACAACACCATGGAACACCGTATTTGACGGTCTGAGATCCTTGTCAGTTAGTCCCATGCGCCTGAATGTCTCATAATACAGTATGTTAATACTGCTTCCTCCATCCATGAGTACCTTGGTGAATTTATAACCCCCCACCTGAGGGTCCACCACTAATGCTAACTGACCCGGATTATCAACCCGGAGCGGGTGATCTTCTCTGCTCCACACGATGGGCTGCTCTGACCAGCGTAAGTAACGCGGTAAGGCCGGTTCAACAGAATTTACCGCTCGTTGATGGAGCTTTCGGTCACGCTTATCCAAGCCCGTTGTGAAGACATGGTACTGCCCATTGCTCAACTGCTTTGGCTGGCTCTGATAGCCCGACGGCTGCTGCTGCTGCTGGCTCTGATAGCCTGACTGCTGCTGCTGCTGCTGGTTGTTCTGATTATTCTGGTAGTTGTGACCGCCCTGATTACGTCCTGAACCGGAAACCCCATCGTAATCCGGCCCGCTGAAACCGGATCCTGAACCGCCACCTGATCCGTGATCATACCGGAAAGCATTAGAGTTCTTGAACTCCTGCATGATGTAGCAATCTTTCCAAAGATGGCTAGCCGGTGCCTCCTTCGTCTCGTGCTTTGGGCAAGGCTGATTCAACAAATAGTTCAAACGGCTTGCACTAGGATTGGGAGCCCCGTTATGATTTGCCGGTTTACCTCTGCGCCGCTGCCCCTTGTCCTGTGCATTAGTGTTAGCCACAAAGTCCACGCCGCCATCCGCCTTGCGCTTGCCTCCGTTTCCATGACCCACTAGTTTATTCTGCTGTTGTCTGGAGCTGCTATCCTTCTTTCCCTTCCCTGCTTCATTATCATTAAGCTCGGGATCCTTGGTACTGTCCGAATCGGCATACTTCACTAGGGCAGCCATGAGGGTTCCCATGTCATTACAGAGTCGCTTCATGCGTCCCAGTTTCAATTTTAGAGGCTCAAACCGGCAGTTGCCTTCCAGAGTTAAGACCGCAGAGTCAGCATTAATCATGTCAGACGAGTGCAAAATTTCCGAAACGCGACGCACCCAGTGGGTCGTTGACTCTCCTTCTTCCTGGACACAAGCCGCCAGGTCTACTATGGACTTGGGCTGCTTACATGTATCCTTGAAATTCTGTATAAACCGGCTCCGCAACTGGGCCCAAGAGCTGATAGAATTGGGCGGTAGGCTCTTTAACCAAGTACGAGCCGTGCCTTCGAGCATCATGGTGAAATATTTGGCACATGCAGCCTCATCCACATCCAGCATTTCCATGGCCATCTCATAACTCTCTATCCATGCTTCAGGGGGTAAATCAGCGGTATAATTCGGCACCTTGCGTGGGCCCTTGAAATCCTTAGGCAGGCGCACACTACGCAAAGCAGGGATCAAACAAGGCACTCCCAGAGCGGATGTGATTCCTGGTCCGGCAAAGGTGGCAGAACGAACCGGTGTAAGTTGGCCCGCATTATCCTGTGCTGCTAACTCGGCCTCCCTTTGTGCCCGGGCCCGGTTCACCGCATCCCGGGCATCGACAATACCACCCGCCGGGTCATCACCACGGGCCGCTTCACGGCCGTGCGCGTTGCTTGATATGGCCGGTTCATCTATGCGCCTGCTGTAACTCCGGCTCGGACGGGGCGTAGAATGAATCCGATCACGGCTGTATGAGTATGCCTCCTGCTGCATCAGTGCGGTCTGGAGAAGCTCCTTAACCCGGCGCGTTTCTACTGCTTGCGGAGAATCCCCTTCGACCGGGATGGCCTCTAACCGTGCTGCGGCCGCAACAAGGTTGTCCATAGGATTCGAATAATGACCCGGGGGCGTCTGCACCGGTGGAGGCATCGCAATATTTTGTTGAGGGGGCTCCATCAGGCGAGGTTGGACCGTCGCTCTTGGCCCTGGCGCCTCAATCCGATTTGTCTCCTGGTACTGTGGTGGATTACTGGGTCCAGCTCCCGGAGTGTGAAAGAGATTTCGGGGGTCAAACCCTAGCGGCAGGCGTGATCTGTGTTTTCGCTTTAAAACCTCCTGTGATGCATTCTGGTCAAGCATGAGTTTATAGGCCTATGCGTCCAAAGCGGCCCGCTATGCGGCCATCCGGTCTTTTTCTGCTACCAGATCCGCTTTGGCTTGCACGATCTGCTCTCTCACCTTCGCGATTTCTGCATTATGAGCATCTTGATCCGCCGGGTCATCCTCTGCCATAAGCGCGGCCAGTGCGTCAAACAGATCAGATAGAACTTGAACCGGCGGACGCGCAAGACCTCCTGCCCCTGCTGCCGCTGCCGCTGCGGATCCGGAGAGCATTGCTGCGGCAGTCGAAGAATAATTCGCCGCCTGGGTGCCAGCCATGAATATTCCAACCCGGTTGATCTGGCCTGGGGGGTCCGGAATACTGTCGCCATCGGAACAACCCCTAACTTGATCGTCTTGCATCCGGTATAGCGACTCGGTCTCTCCGGTCGAGGACTCGTCGCCAGAATAGACGACAGTCTCGCTATCACGCTCTGATTCGTCCTCATGCCCTCCTCCATAGATGACTCCAACGAAGGCACGCTTCATGGCCGGTTTAACCTGAGTAAAGCTCGCACGCTGAGCCGTCTCGATGGGGTTGGTGTAGATGTCCGGCTTAGGCCCAGGCTCACCGATCTTGCCGATGAAGATGTGTACGCTGCCAAAGGGGACCCGGTAACCATACTCAATTGAATCGGCCTCCGGACCCCATCCTGCATCATCGATGTAGATCCTGCCCCGACGACTCTTGGTCATCCGGCCCACAACATAGCCTTCGAGTCCTTTGAGCTGCCCTCCAAGATTGCCAAACTATCGTGCGATAGCCCCACGGTGGGCGCCAACTGTCGTGGATTTGTCACGGCAGATGTCCTAGCGAAAGGACTTAGTCATGGAGCCATCGCTACGAGTTTACTTAAAGGGGTTAAAGCGGACACAAAGACACGTGGGTTTATACTAGTTCGGCCCCTTTCGATGAAGGTAAAAGCCTACGTCTAGTTGTGATAGAATTGATGTGGTCTCGATGGCTAGGGAGCAAACAAGCTTCGCCTAGGCCCGAGTTGTGGTTTTCCCCTGAACCGCCGCCGGGTCGTCCCCTTATATACACGGGTGACGCCCGTCGGTCCATAGAGTCCCAGCCGGTTCATATTCGTATCCCAGTCGGTATCTCTCTATTCCTAACTTACAATACAAGCTATACATCAGGTCGGTTTTACTGATACAGATTCTAAACCGACTATAGGCCTCGGGCCTTCACCTGCTTATACCACTATGACGTTAACCCGGCCCAAGTAAGCCGGTTTACGCCCAGTGGTAATATCCCCAACACTAACCGAATCGGTCTCACCGAGATGCATGTCGGTCCCACCGAAAATCACTAACGGTCACTAGGTTTACTAAATCGGTCCGACCGAGTTTAACAATTCGGTCCCACCGAGTTTGGTAAATTGTGTGTAATGGTTAGATTTTGTGTGGAGGCTATATATACCCCTCCACCTCCTATTCATTTGTGGAGAGAGCCATCAGACCTAACCTACACTTCCAACTTACCATTTCTGAGAGAGAACCACCTACTCATGTGTTGAGGCCAAGATATTCCATTCCTACCATATGAATCTTGATCTCTAGCCTTCCCCAAGTTGCTTTCCACTCAAATCTTCTTTCCACCAGATCCAAACCCATTGAGAGAGAGTTGAGTGTTGGGGAGACTATCATTTGAAGTACAAGAGCAAGGAGTTCATCACCAACACACCATTTGTTACTTCTTGGAGAGTGGTGTCTCCTAGATTGGCTAGGTGTCACTTGGGAGCCTCCGACAAGATTGTGGAGTTGAACCAAGGAGTTTGTAAGGGCAAGGAGATCGCCTACTTCGTGAAGATCTACTGCTAGTGAGGCAAGTCCTTCGTGGGCGACGGCCATGGTGGGATAGACAAGGTTGCCTCTTCGTGGACCCTTCTTGGGAGGAGCCCTCCGTGGACTCGCGCAGCCGTTACCCTTTGTGGGTTGAAGTCTCCATCAATGTGGATGTACGGTAGCACCACCTATCGGAACCACGCCAAAAACATCCGTGTCTCCAATTGCGTTTGAATCCTCCAAACCCTTCCCTTTACTTTCTTGCAAGTTGCATGCTTTAATTTCCGCTGCCTATATACTCTTTGCATGCTTGCTTGAATTGTGTGATGATTGCTTGACTTGTCCTAAAGTAGCTAAAGTCTGCCAAACTCTAAAATTGGGAAAAGGTTAAGTTTTTATTGGTCAAGTAGTCTAATCACCCCCCACTCTAGACATACTTCAAGGTCCTACAGGTTCAAATCTAAATCATATCTTGCGGTAGGGGATGATGTCAAAATCAAACTTTCTCGGCAAGGAGAGCTGGTCCAAATCAACTTTGAAATTCTTCAGTAGCAGCACGCAACTGCCGAACTGATCTATCCTCCGAGAGATTTTTGATGTAATAATCTGGCATGGTGAAACAAGTGTCCTGTGTGTATAAGTAGTACGACAGTATTATTTATCACATGGTATATCGTTGATAGAATTGCAACTCTGATTGCTGGTTAGGAATTGTCGTTCGATTTCATTCCAACAGCTGTCGTGCTTTATTCAATTTTGTGTATTCACCTTGCGACAACATCTAAAACCAGCGCAGTACCAATTGCTTGCAATATGAAAAGCGCTGAGGTAGAACACATGGGCCCCCAAACATGCAGGGTCGGCCTGCGGCCCAAAGTCCAGAACCGTGAGCCTATCTGAGTATTATATTCTCAGCTGAACCCCCATAAAAAAGCTAAACCCCCATAATGCCTGTGCGTTGCAGAGGGAGTATATTTCTCGGCAAGATGAGCCTGTGATATAAAAGATTTGTATATTTCTTTACAGAGGGAGTATCTCTCGGTCAAAATATATATTTATGTGTAACTAGTTACTCCTGTCTTTCTACTTCCTTTCGCTGATATGTGGGGCAACCGACAACGGGGTCCACGTGCCATATGCACAAATTAGAGTGCACAACTTCACGGTAGACACAGCCCGGTCGTAGCGCCGTAGTAATGCCCAATGAGCCATCAAATAACAATCCCCCCTTTCCAGCTTTAGCAGTAAGCTGGACAGACGAAGCGGCAATATTTCACTGGGCCTGAATCCCCTTCTCCCTCGTCTGCTTGTTCAGAGAAAACCCCCGCTCGGCGATTGCATAGGGTTTTCTCATGGAGAACCAGGTACGAATTCTTCGTCCATCCCCGATAAATCCAACTCCCTTGGTTGCAGGTAATCCTAGGATGGCAGCCGCCGCCGTTGATGCATTTTTTTCGTACTGAATCTAGTGTGTTTCAGTTGCAGTGCCCAAAGTGCGAGTACCCTACAGATTTCTGCGCCCTCAGCGAGACGCCACACTTGTTCCTTCTCATCCTACCACAACATTTTGAAATGCGCACAGTATGTTCCTAGAATCCTCTTCTCTGTCCGGGAGGGTGGTTTTTTTTGAACATGCTGTGTTCTCATATTATTTTTCCTGCAGTGTATTATTTGCTCTGCCAGAACACATGTACTCAAGATGCTCGGCCTTGGCATAACTGAATACACTAGTTTAATGGTCACAGTGAAGACAATCCATGGATATTACTTCCGAGTTGGGTTCATGAACCAAGAAGATCGCTGCTTTTTTTATGGCCAAACTTGGATAAACTTTCACAAGTGTTACGGACTGAAAGTTGGCGCACGAATGTTGATGGAAATAGCAGAACCTGGTCTCATCTTCACTGTGATCTTCCACCCCGACGTCATTCCAATTGTTCATCCATGTTAGTTTTGTATCTGCTTCTTGCTTGTTGCCTCGATTACTTCTTAATGCACCTATTATATCTAACTAATCACAATTTAACTTTAGAAGTAGCAACAAATCTCTCACGAAGATGCTACTTCTAACTAATATTTTCTTATAGTTTGTGGCACGTGTAGGTTTTTTCAGAGTTAAGCAGTCTGCTCATTTGTTACTCTGTAATAACTCGGCTGTTACTAATGGCACTGAAGTTGACTGGATCGACATCCACAAGTTCCTACACTCTATTGATCATCTTGAGGTCCTTGTGGGGAGTTTCAATGGTGGAAGGCCACATGGGATATGTGTGCCACTGCTGCACTCGTTGAACAGGTCCAACTATGTCGAGAAACTTATGGTACGAGCTGTTTTCTGTTATATATGTTGTTCATAAACTATTGCTTATACACAGTTTTACAGCTGTGATCTTCTTGAAACAGGAACTGTCGAGTTCTATTGTTCCTATACAGATGCCTGACCATGGTCGGGTCAGACTTGTGCTTGGTCACAACATGATGTTTATGTCGACCTACTCAATTCCCCTTGGAGTTGAAAAGATACTTATTTGTGGGTGGTCTCAAATAATGAAGGCTCGTCCATCTTGGAGAATAGTACAGAAGATTATGTTCATGCTTTTCCATGGCTCTAAAGCAAATATCCTGTTTATTGACCATGTTGCGAGATGAAGCCGCTTTCAGAAGGTTGTGGATGCACGGGGTGGTGCTTGGGCCTTGTTCTGGGGCTTGGCGGCCTCATCCTTGGTTAACTGTAGGCAAAGTAGCACTGTTCGAGGCGTGCTTTGTATGGTTGAACCTGTATAAGTACTCATACTGCTTTCAGCTTTGGTTGTTAAGTGCCCCTGCTGGTTTCAGTTAAGGTTGTTAAGTACTCCTGCTACTTTTACAGTCTGTCGTGTTTCTTCAGTCATGTCTTCCTCCAGCCGCCAAAACCAAACCAACGCCGGCGGGGCCTTCTGCTTCCGCCTCCCACGACTGGCTGCACCTCAGCGCATGCATCGCCGCCCCACCGTCTCCTAAATCATTAACGCCGACGTCCTCCATGTGCTTTGGTGCGCTCGCCGCGGCGCCGCCCTCTCGCGTTGTCAACATGGTCAACAAACAACAGGAATCGGCAGAAGTACGTGGAGAGGATGACAGTAGGGGCCCACCACGTCAGCATATGGAAAAATAAAATGCTTCCTCCTAGTGTTTTCCTGACATCTAGGACCCACGACATTGTGAGCGTATATAGTCAATAGACAAGAGAACAGCACAAGATCGGCTGACACCTAGGACGTAGCTACTCGAGCAGTATTTTTTTTGTTTGGTATTGTTGAGAGGGAGCAGGGTTTGAACTGGGTTGTGGCCCGTCTAGCCCAGGCTTATATTTTATGTTCACCATGTGACCAACCCAGCTATTTTTTCTTTGTGAAAATTGATACGTCTCCAACGTATCGATAATTTTTGATTGCTCCATGCTACTTTATCTATTGTTTTGTACTATATTGGGCTTTATTTTCCACTTTTATATTATTTTTGGGACTAACCTATTAACCGGGGCCCAGCCCAGAATTGTTGTTTTTTTGCCTATTTCAGTGTTTCGAAGAAACGGAATATCAAACGGAGTCCAAACGGAATGAAACCTTCGGGAACGTGATTTTCTCACCGAATGTGATCCAGGAGACTTGGACCCTGCTCCAAGGAGTAAAATAGGCGGTCACGAGGGTGGGAGGCGTGCCCTCCCCCCTGGGCACGCCCCCCTACCTCGTGGGCCCCCTGTTGCTCCATCGACGTACTCCTTCCTCCTATATATACCTACGTACCCTCAAACAATCAGAACAGGAGCCAAAAATCTAATTCCACCGCTGCAACCTTCTGTATCCACGAGATCCCATCTTGGAGCCTGTTCCGGAGCTCCGCCGGAGGGGGCATCTACCACGGAGGGCTTCTACATCAACACCATAGCCCCTCCGATGAAGTGTGAGTAGTTTACTTCAGACCTTCGGGTCCATAGCTAGTAGCTAGATGGCTTCTTCTCTCTTTTTGGATCTCAATACAATGTTCTCCCCCTCTCTCGTGGAGATCTATTCGATGTAATCTTCTTCTTTTTGCGGTGTGTTTATTGAGACCGATGAATTGTGGGTTTATGATCCAGTATTATCTATGAAAAATATTTGAATCTTCTCCGAATTCTTTTATGTATGATTGAGTTATCTTTGCAAGTCTCTTCGAATTATCCTTTTGGTTTGGCCAACTAGATTGGTAGTCCTTGCAATGGGAGAAGTGCTTAGCTTTGGGTTCAATCTTGCGGTGACCTTTCCCAGTGATAGAAGGGGCAGCAAGGCACGTATTGTATTGTTTCCATCGAGGATAACAAGATGTTTTTTTGTCATATTGCATGAATTTATCCCGCTACATCATGTCATCTTGCTTAAGGCGTTACTCTGTTTTTAACTTAATACTCTAGATGCATGCTGGATAGCGGTCGATGAGTGGAGTAATAGTAGTAGATGCAGAATCGTTTTGATCTACTTGTCTCGGACGTGATGCCTATATACTTGATCATTCTCTAGTTATACTCATAACTATGCTCAATTCTGTCAATTGCTCAACAGTAATTTGTTCACCCACCGTAGAATATTTATGCTCTTGAGAGAAGCCACTAGTGAAACCTATGGCCACCGGGTCTATTCTCATCATATCAATCTCTATCGCTTTATTACTTGCTTTGTTTTTACTTTGCCTTTTACTTTTCACTTTGCATCTATCTATCAAAAATACCAAAAATATTATTTATCATCGCTATCAGATCTCACTCTCGTGAGTGACCGTGAAGGGATTGACAACCCCTAATCGCGTTGGTTGCGAGTAGCTATCATTTTGTGTAGGTACAAGGGACTTGTGTGTGGTCTCCTACTGGATTGATACCTTGGTTCTCAAAAACTGAGGGAAATATTTACGCTACTTTGCTGCATCATCCTCTCCTCTTCGGGAAATCCAACGCAGTGCTCAAGAGGTAGCAAAAATGAGCCCAGTTTATTTTTTCTGAAGAATACCCAATCGAGACCTACTTATTTTTCTACGCCCTGATGGGCTGCACCTCTTTCAAGACGCCTGCAAATCTTGAAAGTAATATGAAATGGGTTGTAAATATAAAAACAGATGACAAATTGGCAATTACTTTATAATTTCAGATTTTTTTTCACATTTTCAGATTCCTATTTCACTGGGCATTAACCTAATCTAAATATATCTTCAAAGTACTTTAAATCTGGCTCGACATTTCGGTATTAAAAATAGTTTGGAACCCACAAAAATCTATGAAATTGGCCCTGGCCAACCAAAAAAACGACTGCAATAAATTGCATAAGAAGTTGCCATGAGCTATATATAAATTATTAAAAAAAGAGGGAGTGGTCTGACTTGTGGGCCTGTTTAGTTGACGTGAATGCAAGATTTTTTTAGTTATTATATACTACGTCAACAAACCATTCTAGCAGACGTAACTGTTGGATGTCAATCCAACGGCCGTCATGTTTCTTCAATCTCTGATCTTCTTGCTCCAGCCGCCAAAGCAGCGTCGGCGGGACCACCTCCCGCCTTTCGTGGCCGGTTGTGCTGCCGCGCAGGCCTCAGCGCCCCTACTACTCCCACCGCTGGCCAGGGCATCCCTCTACTCACCCAAACCCCCTGTTATTCTGCGGTGACGGCAGCCTCACACCGCAGCCGAACCGGTGAACCCTCGTCCTCCTCTCCGCGCGGGCTTCCACTGTCGCGTCTTCCCCGGCTCCGCATCGTCCCCTTCCTAGGCCTCACCGTCATCCACCGCCGTGGTGCTCTCGGTGCAGCGTGGTCAATGTGGTCAACGACCGACTTCCATCGGAAGAGTACTGTACATGGAGAGGCTGACAGCTGGGTCCACGATAGCCACAAGGAAGTGCCTCCTTATTACGCGGAAAATAATTATTCCTCCACCTGACATCAGGGACCCACCGGACGGGCCACCAGTATTTCGGGAAAAAACGTTTCCCCCTGACTGCTGGGACCCACAGGACGGGCCACCGTATTTTGCGAAAAAAACATTCCCCCCGCTGTCAGCTCGAACCCACAGGAAGTGCCTCCTTATTACGCACAAAAAAATGAATACCCCCATGCTAGCTGGGACCAACCTTGGTGGGAAGCTGACTTGTGGGCCTACTAAGTTGACTGGGACGGAGGCCTTTGTCAACTTTAGTCAATATATGAACGATTCTAGCTCCAGTGACCGTACGATGTCCATCCAACGGCCGTAGTGCTTCTTCAACCTCTGGTCTTCTTGCTCCAGCCGCCCAAAGTAGCGCCGGTCGTGCCGCATGCTCCTGTCTCCCGTGGCCGGCTGTGCTGCCGCGGAGGCCTCACCGCCCCCTACTATTCCTACCGCTGGCCAGTCCCTGCGGCGACGGTAGCCTCACACCGCAGCCGAACCAGTGAACCCTCGTACTCCTCTCCGTGCAGGCTTCCACTGCCGTGTCTTCCCCGGCTCCGCGTCGTCCCCTTCCCAGGCCTCAGCGTCATCCACCGCCGTGGTGCTCTCGGCACGGCCTGGTCAACATGGTCAAGGAAGGACTTCCATCGGACGTGGACTGTACGTGAAGAGGCTGACAGCTGGGTCCACGGCCGCAGCAAGGAAGTGCCTCCTTATTACGCGGAAAATAATGATTCCTCCATCTGACAGCTGGGACCCACCGGACAGGCCACCAATATTTCACGAAAAAACGTTTCCCCCTGACTACTGGGACCCACCGGATGGAACAGGCCATCCCTCTACGCACCCACACCCCCTGTTATTCTACGGTGATGGCAGCCTCACACCGCAGCCGAACGAGTGAACCCTCATACTCCTCTACGCGTGGGCATCCACTGCCGCGTCTTCCTCGGCTCCGCGTCGTCTCCTTCCTAGGCCTCGCCATCGTCCACCACCCTGGTGCTCTCGGTGCGGCGTGGTCAACGTGGTCAAGGAATGGCTTACATCGAACGTGGACTGTACGCGTAGAGGCTGACAGCTGGGTCCACGGCCGCATCAAGGAAGTGCCTCCTTATTACGCGCAAAATAATTATTCCTCCACTTGACAGCGGGGACCCACCGGTCGGGCCACCGTATTTCGTGAAAAAAACGTTCCCCCATGTCTACTGGGACCCACCAGCTACATCTTCACACACAAGGAAGTGCATCTGAAAAAAAACGATTCGCCCCCCTGACTGCTGGGACCCACCAGCTACATCTTCGCACGCAAGGAAGTGCATCCGGGCAAAAAAAATGATTCGCCCCCCTGACTGCTGGGACCCACCAGCTACATCTTCGCACGCAAGGAAGTGTGTCCAGGCAAAAAAAATGATTCACCCCCTGACTGCTGGGACCCACCAGCTACATCTTCGCAGGCAAGGAAGTGCCTAACAGTCGGGACCCACCTGGTCGAAGCGTACGTAGCGTTGTCATTCTGGTCGCGAACGTGTACGTACATACTGGTCGATGTAGAGGCGCGCACGTGTCGTAGTAGAGGCGCGCACGTAGCATGTACACGTACGTATAGCGGCGAGGGTGCAAGAAAGAAAATACGGCCACGTACGTACATACGGGCAGGGTCTCGAATGCCTACTCGCGCATACGTACATGGCTGGGTCGGAACAGAGAAACAGCGTCATCGTCGTGTTCATGGGGAGGAAACGGAATGCGTCGTGTTCATGGGGAGGCAACGGAATGCGTTGTGTTCATCGGGAGGCAACAGAACGCGTGGGAGCCAACCGGCTTGGACGGAACAGACGATGGAAACGAGGCCTGGCGACCCGGTATCATCATAGATGTGGTGGGCTCCTACTTCTATGACAAAAAATCATGACAGAAAATGGGCTTTTCATCCTGGGTGAGCCGGAGACGTAGCTGCATGACATTCTTTGGGCCATCCATGATGAAAAAAATCGTGGTAGAAGCGAGGGGGAGGAAAATTTCGGGGAGTTGCCGGTTACGGTGGGAGGTCGGGGGCCGAGCGATGCGCGTTTCTCTCATACACGTGCAAGGCATTGGCTCTAACTGAACCCGAGCGATTGCACTGCAGGCTACACGTTACTGAACCCGAGCGATCGATTGATGGCTGTTAACTGAACCTGATGGAGCGCTTCCTTCGCTACTGCTGCTAACAGAAGCCGATCGATTGGATGAACAGTGAGCGTTGCGGGGGGGGGGTGGGGGTTGGATGAACAGTGAGCGATGGCGTTGCCTCTGGATGAACATGACCCCGTGGTGTGGAGGGCTGGATGAATAGTAGACGGTGGAGGGGTGGCCGTGGAGGGGTGGTTGAACAGGACCCCGTGGTGTGGAGGGCTGGATGAACAGTAGACGGTGGAGGGCTGGATGAACCGTAGATGGTGGAGGGGTTGTTGAACAGTAGCCGATGGAGTAGCGCGCGGTGGAGGCTGGATGAACAGGAGCCCGTGGAGGCTGGAGGAGGTCGACGGTAGCCCGTGGAGGCTGGAGGAGGTCGACGGTGGAGATGAACAGTATCCTGTGGAGTCCCGTTTTGCGGTACGCCACACCCCTCCCGATGAACATGACCCCCGTTTTGACCGTAGGAGGTCCGTTTCATCCGTTTTACGGTACGCCACACCCCTCCCGATCAACAGGGCCCCCATTTTGACCGTAGGACGTCCGTTTCGTCCGTTTTGTGGTACACCACACCCCTCCCGATCAACAGGACCCCCGTTTCGACCGTAGGAGGTCCGTTTCCTCCGTTTTGCGGTACGCCACACCCCTCCCGATCAACAGGACCCCGTTCCGAATGTAGGAGGTCCGTTTCCTCCATTATGCGGTACGTATGACAAAAATAAATCGTTCGGCCCAAAATGTCACGGATGTGTCTTTTTTTTGTAGTGATGGGTATATCTACTTAATGAAACACAAGTCTGAAACATTTGAAAAGTTCAAAGAATTTCAGATTGAAGCGGAAAATCATCGTAACAAGAAAATAAAGTTTCTACGATCTGATCGTGGAGGAGAATATTTGAGTTACAAGTTTGGTTTACATTTGAAACAATGCGGAATAGTTTCACAACTCACGCCACCCGGAACACCAAACATAACGGTGTGTCCGGACGTCGTAATCGTACTTTACTAGATATGGTGCGATCTATGATGTCTCTTACTGATTTACCGCTATCATTTTGGGGTTATGCTTTAGAGACGGCCGCATTCACATTAAATAGGGCACCATCAAAATCCGTTGAGACGACGCCTTATGAACTGCAGGTTGGCAAGAAACCAAAGTTCTCGTTTCTTAAAGTTTGGGGTTGCGATGATTATGTGAAGAAACTTCAACCAGATAAGCTCGAACCCAAATCAGAGAAATGTGTCTTCATAGGATACCCAAAAGAGACTATTGGGTACACCTTCTATCACAGATCTGAAGGGAAGACTTTTTTTCCTAAATTTGGATCCTTTCTAGAGAAGGAGTTTCTCTCGAAACAAGTGAATGGGAGGAAAGTAGAACTTGAGGAGGTAACTATACCTGCTCCCTTATTGGAAAATAGTTCATCACAAAAACCGGTTCCTGTGATGACTACACCAGTCAGTGAGGAAGCTAATGATATTGATCATGAAACTTCAGATCAAGTTACTATAGAACCTCGTAGGTCAACCAGAGTAAGATCCGCTCCAAAGTGGTACGGTAATCCTATTCTGGAAGTCATGTTACTTGACCATGGCGAACCTATGAACTATTAGGAAGCGATGATGAGCCCAGATTCTGCAAAATGGCTTGAGGCCATGAAATCTGAGATGGGATCCATGTATGAGAACAAAGTATGGACTTTGGTTGACTTGCCCGATGATCGGCAAGCCAAAATAAATGGATCTTCAAGAAGAAGACTAACACTAATGGTAATGTAACTGTCTACAAAGCTCGACTTATTGCGAAAGGTTTTCGACAAGTTCAAGGAGTTGACTACGATGAGACTTTCTCACCTGTAGCGATGTTTAAGTCTGTCCGAATCATGTTAGCAATTACTGCATTTTATGATTATGAAATATGGAAAATGGATGTCAAAACTGCATTCTTGAATGGATTTCTGGAAGAAGAGTTGTATATGATGCAACCAGAAGGTTTTGTCGATCCAAAAAGTGCTAACAAAGTGTGAAGCTCCAGAGATCCATTTATGGACTGGTGCAAGCATCTCGGAGTTGTAATAAACGCTTTGATAGTGTGATCAAAGCATATGGTTTTATATAGACTTTTGGAGAAGCCTGTATTTACAAGAAAGTGAGTGGGAGCTCTATAGCATTTCTGATATTATATGTAGACGACATATTATTAATTGGAAATGATATAGAATTTCTGGATAGCATAAAAGGATACTTGAATAAAAGTTTTTCGATGAAAGACCTCGGTGAAGCTGCTTACATATTGGGCTTCAAGATCTATAGAGATAGATCAAGACGCTTAATTGGACTTTCACAAAGCACATACCTTGATAAAGTTTTCAAAACATTCAAAATGGATCAAGCAAAGAAAGTGTTCTTGCCGGTGTTAAGTTGAGTTAGACTCAATGCCCGACCACAGCAGAAGATAGAGAGAAAATCAAAGATGTTCCCTATGCTTCAGCCATATGCTCTATCATGTATGCAATGTTGTGTACCAGACCTGATGTATGCTTAGCAATAAGTTTAGTAGGGAGGTACCAAAGTAATCCAGGAGTGGATCACTGGACAGCGGTCAAGAATATCCTGAAATACCTGAAAAGTACTAAGGATATGTTTCTCATTTATGGAGGTGATAAAGAGCTAGTCGTAAATGGTTACGTCGATGCAAGCTTTGACACTGATCCAGACAATTCAAAGTCGCAAACCGGATACATGTTTATATTGAACGGTGGAGCTATCAGTTGGTGCAGTTCTAAACAAAGCATCGTGGCGGGATCTACATGTGAAGCGGAGTACATAGCTGCTTCGGAAGCAACAAATGAAGGAGTCTGGATGAAGGAGTTCATATCCGGTCTAGGTGTCATACCTAGTGCATCGGGACCAGTGAAGATCTTCTGTGACAATACTGGTGCAATTGCTTTAGCAAAGGAATCCAGATTTCACAAGAGGACCAAGCACATCAAGAGACGCTTCAATTCCATCCGGGACCAAGTCCAGGTGGGAGACATAGAGATTTGCAAGATACATATGGATCTGAATGTTGCAGACCCGTTGACTAAGCCTCTTCCACGAGAAAAACATGATCAACACCAAGGCTCCATGGGTGTTAGAATCGTTATTGTGTAATCTAGATTATTGACTCTAGTGCAAGTGGTAGACTGAAGGAAATATGCCCTAGAGGCAATAATAAAGTTATTATTTATTTCCTTATATCATGATAAATGTTTATTATTCATGCTAGAATTGTATTAACCGGAAACATAATACATGTGTGAATACATAGACAAACATAATGTCACTAGTATGCCTCTACTTGACTAGCTCATTAATCAAAGATGGTTGTGTTTCCTAACCATAGACATGAGTTGTCATTTGATTAACATGATCACATCATTAGGAGAATGATGTGATTGACTTGACCCATTCCGTTAGCTTAGCACTTGATCGTTTAGATGTTTGCTATTGCTTTCTTCATTACTTATACAAGTTCCTACAACTATGAGATTATGCAACTCCCATTTACCGGAGGAACACTTTGTGTGCTACCAAACGTCACAACGTAACTGGGTGATTATAAAGGAGCTCTACAGGTGTCTCCAAAGGTACATGTTGAGTTGGCGTATTTCGAGATTAGGTTTTGTCACTCCGATTGTCGGAGAGGTATCTCTGGGCCCTCTCGGTAATGCACATCACTATAAGCCTTGCAAGCAATGTAGCTAATGAGTTAGTTACGGAATGATGCATTACATAACGATTAAATAGACTTGCCGGTAACGAGATTGAACTAGGTATTGAGATACCGACGATCGAATCTCGGGCAAGTAACATACCGATGACAAAGGGAACAACGTATGTTGTTATGTGGTTTGACCGATAAAGATCTTCGTAGAATATGTAGGAGCCAATATGATCATCCAGGTTCCGCTATTGGTTATTGACCGGAAACGTGTCTCGGTCATGTCTACATAGTTCTCGAACCCGTAGGGTCAGCACGCTTAAAGTTTCAAGGATGGTTATATTATGACTTTATGAGTTTTGATGTACCGAAGGTTGTTCGGAGTCCCGGATGTGATCACGAACATGACGAGGAGTCTCGAAATGGTCAAGAAATGAAGACTGATATATTGGAAGCCTATATTTGGATATCGGAAGTGTTATGGGTGAAATCGGGATTTTACCGGAGTACCGAGAGGTTACCGGAACCCCCCGGGGGCTTAATGGGCCATAGTGGGCCTTAGTGGAGAAGAGGAGAGGCGACCAGGGTAGGGCCACGCGCCCCTCCCCCTAGTCCGAATAGGACAAGGAGAGGGGGGCGGCGCCCCCCCTTTCCTTCCTCTCTCTCCCTCCTCTTTCCCCCCTTCTCCTAGTCCAACAAGGAAGGGAGGGAGTCCTACTCCCGGTGGGAGTAGGACTCCCCCTGGCGCGCCTCCTTCCTGGATGGCCGCCCCCTCCCCCCTTGCTCCTTTATATACGGGGGCAGGGGCACCTCTAGAGACACAACAACAGATCATTGATCTCTTAGCCATGTGCGGTGCCCCCCTCCACCATAGTCCTCCTCGATAATATTGTAGCGGTGCTTAGGCGAAGCCCTGCGATGGTAGAACATCATCATCGTCACCATGCCGTCGTGCTGACGGAACTCTCCCTCGACACTCGGCTGGATCAGATTTCGAGGGACGTCATCGAGCTGAACGTGTGCTAGAACTCGGAGGTGACGTGCTTTCGGTTCTTGATCGGTCGGGCCGTGAAGACGTACGACTACATCAATCGCGTTGTTATAACATTTCCGCTTTCGGTCTACGAGGGTACGTGGACAACACTCTCCCCTCTCGTTGCTATGCATCACCATGATCTTGCGTGTGCGTAGGAATTTTTTGAAATTACTACGTTTCCCAACACCAGATGTCAATCTTCGTCTCTTGGAGGCAAAGGATAGCTAATCTATGTGATTCCACAACCTCGCGAATGGCTTCACGTTTGGCCGGTGTGTTCATCCCATGAACATTCCAGCTCATCATGGGGCAGCGGTTGTCATCCATAAGGAAACCAAGATGTGCTCCAACAACTACAATTACTATTAAACAAAATGCAAGACAGGTACATCATTTATCGCACCAGGGCACGCTAGAGCGCACCAATATCTCCTGAAGCTAACTAACGCGAATCAAGCCACCATCCTAGACTACAGGCAGAAATGAGACATCCTAACTCAAACCAACCGAGAGCCAACTGCTGTTGGAGACTAAAACTAAGGCTAACTAACATGGTCAGCTATTGGCCGCAAAGGCAGCAGCATCAGGGCCAGCCATGCCCGCTGCGATATGCAACACAACTGGGCCGAGGCGGGTGAGTGTAGCGATGGAGGTGATGTCCTCGTCTGAAAGAGGATGGTTAAATTTGTTGATGAGGGCAACTGCAGCTTTTGGGGTCATCTTCTCCCTTGGGCCAAGGATGTCCAACCCTTGCACCGAACGGAGTGCAACTCTCTAGGCCACTGTCACCTCCGAGTGGTTGGCAGCTTGGCGAGCGCTCTGACGCATAGGGGCTGTCATGGCTTGAGTCTTGAGCGGCGCCGATGCTCTGCGTGTCGGGGGAGGAGGGGGGCATCGCAAGAATGGGAGGCTGAATCTCCTAGAAGAGGCTTGGAGGCGCGTCTGCGATGTCAGGCCCCGACGACGGCTGCTGGACCGGCTCCTCTGGCACCAACTACAGTTGTTGGACCTGTCGCATGACGGCACCGAGCTGCACCGCCATCTCTCTGGGCTGGCTTGGCGCCTGCAGGTGCTGCAGGCCCAGGACCGCTGGTGGCCCCGCGAGCGTCGGGCCAAAAGCATCATGCGGCCCATCGAGCAGTAGGCCAGCTTGCTCCGTGTGCTTGTCGAAGACGAGTAGGGTTCCCACCGCCGCAGCCACTTGTGCGTCCACCTCAGTTAGCATGCAGTCAAAGCCTTGGGGGGGCGTTGATCTCATTGTCAAAGAATGCAACGATCTGGTCATAGGTGCCAGCATTGACCGTCAGGGACGCAGACGCCGCTAGTAGCTGCGGGGCACGCAGCAGCCCCGTCTGCACCCCCGCATGCAGAAGCTTGATGGCCCCGTGTGTCTTCGGTGCAACGTTGCCTAGGTGGGGAGCGGCTGCACCGTCGAGAGGAGGAGCCGCCCTGGTGTCGCTGCTCCTTGCTCGCATCAGACTTGCTCGAGCGACCCCTACCAAGCAGGGTGTCCTTCCAGTACCGGTGCCCTCCCTGGTCTTCGCCATCTTTGTCATGCCGGTGGCCGCGGAAGCCTGCGGCAATCACCGTAGCCAGCTGCCTCCGCTGCTTTGGTCGCACTGTCCATCCTCGGCGCCGTTGGTCCAAGTGTCGGGGTAGAGCCTGGGCATGGGCCTGTCATCGTCATCGGTGTCGAGGGAGGGAATGCTGCTCTGAGACGACGGGGGCGAGCGCGACTGGTACGACATCCAGTCCTCCACCAGGTCGATGTGGATGAGGAGATCATGTCACGGTGCGTCGGGAGGGGAGGGACGGGGATGCGGTCCGGGGGAGTAGCCGTGCATTTGCTCCATGTGGCCAGCCCCACAGTTGAGAAGAAGGCGTGCTTTGTCGGGATCAGGGCGATGTCCCACACCTAGACCCAACAGGTGAAAGACTTGGCGCGGCCGCGCTCAAGGGTCCGGGTGTCGAGGCGGTCGACCCGGCAGCGGAGCACCTCCTCAGCGCCCACTGCCGACCAGAAGTGTTGCGGCATGTCCTCGATGACGACCCGCACATTGAGGAAGAACTTCTGGATGATGGTGTGGTCGTTCTCGTGCCAAGGCCTCACGTGGAACTTGATGTCGTCGACGGTGAGGGGGCCGCGCTTGATGATGTCATCGCAGTGCAGGGGCAGGTCGAAGATGATGAAGAAGTCCTCCGGGTGGTGGCGCGTGATTCACAGCTGGTGTGATGGGATGTGCAGCTGCGCCGCTAGCTGTCGGCCCATCGCCATGGCACTCGTCAACCGTGCAGAGGCCGACCGTGCAGCAGTGAGCGTGACCGCCTGATGGTGCAGCAGAGCCACGTCTTGATCCAGAGCCGGGTTGGAGACCACCACCTTGCAGCTTTTCCTTGGCCGGCGTGACGGGTCGACGTGGGGGTGGATCTGGCGCTCCATGGCCATTGGGGGTGGCAGCGCAGCAGCTTGCGGTGAAGGGAATTAGATGCGTTGGTGCACCGTCTCCCGGTGGTGGAGAGGGCCTAACCTATCTAGAGCACGGCTGCAGGCGCCGTTCTACGGGTTCTACGGGCACTCCCTACCAAAGTGGCTGGGGCGCTCACAGATTATGCAACAAAGGGGGTCGCGGCAGTCTCTCCTATGGTGCGCATTACTGAGGTAGCGGAAGCACTTCCCTTTGGAATGGCTTAAGAAGGAAGCATGGTCAGGATCCACATTGAAGCCATGGCGCCGGTCCGAGCGAGGGCCATGCCGCCGTTCCCTATTATCCTACAGATCCAGACTTGCCGTCGGCTTTTTCGGGAAGAGACCTCAGTCCATCCCTCGCCCAAATCCTGCGCGGAAGCATTGACGCCTGATGCAGGCCCAACTACTATCGATTTAAGCATCGGCCTGTCCAGAAGAGGCAAGGAGGATGGGTCTCCGACTCTAGGGGATGGGGGGCAGCCGGATCCTTCGCCTCGGAGAAGCAGCCGGGGGATGTGCGCCGGATCTTGGGGAGCATCTTGATGGGGTCGTCGCAGATCCGGTTCCGCTAACGAGCCGCTGGGCACAGGGAAGAACGCCTTTGGGCTGCCACTCACGCTCTAGCGCGGCGAGCGCAGCGGACCCATGTTGGACCATGGATGCGGGGCCCGGAGCGGGCGGTGACTGGGGCTGGTGGCCGGAGTGGCCAGCGGCTCTCGGGGGTGGGGGGAGCTAGCTACACCAACCAAGGTTTGAAGGGAGAATGGCTCTGATGCATGTCTGGCCACTAATTTTCTTTCTCTCACTTCTATAAATTAACGAAATTGCTTCATGGACAACACATTAGGCACGATCTGTGAATAATACAATGTCCCTAACAACACTAGCATCATCTAAAAAAAGAAAACAATGACCCCAGCATGCGGGCTCGCTGTTGGCTCTCCATGTACGAACATGCAATTAAATGTGGCATGAGACTCAATGCTCTTTGACTCAACTGAACTCAAAGTAAGCATAATATGAAGAAAATCTGAAAATTTTGAGATGTGCCCTTTAAACCGGAAATGAGGGAATATATCTATATCTATACCTACTAATAAAGGGACGTGCGTTTCTCTGGATTTTTTGGCTGTTCACAGTATATGATTTTTTCCGTACCTGTCTCAGGTGGTACTAAAAAGTTTGTCCGTCCACGCATAAATAAATTTTCGGGTTGGGCCTCCAAACCATGCATTGAGAGGCCTGCTCAGCATATTTTTTCCTTTGATTGGGCCACAGGGAATAGTCCCCCACATGGGCCAAGTGGCCTGCTTCACAACTTTTTTTCTTCAATTATGATGCATGGGAAAGAATTAGCATTTTCTTTTGTAACCTACACTCTGAGTAGGTCGACTGCAATTACATAACGCATGATACGTTGGGCCTCTGCTGGGCCTAAAAAAAACTACCAACTCAATAAGTCGGTTCTTCCTACTATCATTAAATAGTACCACCCGCGCCCTTAAAACCACAACCACCAATTTGTATATGTCTTGGAGTGACCTGTTATTGATCAACTCAATAAGTCGACTTGGGAATAATAAACGGAGGATGAGGATGAAGATGTGAGAAGAAGAGAATAAGTTCCGCTAAAGGAAGGAAGGAATATGATGTCCTATGTGGGCTAATTAAGTGATGCACAATTTAATGGCTTGCTGCATAATTAAAGGAGGGTGCACGCTACGGGATTCAGTAAGTGATGCGTAACTAAAGAGGTGGACGAAAGACTGCATTGATGAATGCGAAGAAACTCCCTGTCCGGCGTACTAGAGGAGCTCTTCGAAGGAGAGAAAGACAATAGGGCGGGACAAACGAAAATAAGTGAAAATAAATGGACGTGTGAGACAGATAACAATGTCTTCCATTGCAAAAACAACATAACCGAATGTTCTATGTACATGTTAATTTTCATGAAGAAATGAGAAACATGGTATTCTGGACCAAAAAAGACAAAAATCAATGCTCCAAAAATATTATTTCTCAAGCATTTTAGAGGTCCTATTCTGCATTTTCACCTCCAACACCATGGATGTCAATTTATTATGAAATTCACATCTGAGTAGGATAATTACTATGTTTACTATCAAATACCTAGGAAATGTCAGCTAAGGCAATGGTGCAACGAATGAATTGGTTCACGTGCATCCATCCAGAGAACGATTTCTGCACGAGAGCTATGTCTCGCTTATAGCGAGACGGTAGCTTCTCTCGTCTAAAAGGTTTCTCTCTTGCGTGGGTATTGGGCCGACCTATTTCTTCTCCTCCTTCGCTCGCTCAGGTCGATCGATCTCTCGCTTTTTGATAGCTTGATACACTGGTTCGTTCCGGTTTTCTTCCCTTTTTCGTTATCTTTTGCTTTCCTTTACGGTTTTCTTCAGTTTTCTGTTTTCCTTGTTTTTTCGTCATTTTCTTCATTTTTATGGTTCTTACTGATTTTCTTGTTTCATCATGATTTTCCTTCGGTTTTTTGTTTTTTCGTCGGGTGTCTTTGATTATTTTTCGATTTTCACTGGTTTTGTTCCTATCTTCTTTTCTTCAGTTTTTTTGTTTCTTTCTCGTTTTTTCTTGTTTCTTTGCTTCCCTTTTTTTATTGCACTAGTTTTATCTGGTTTTCTGGGTTCTTTTTCCTATTTTTCTTCGCCCCTCATGAATTTTCAAGGTTTTCTTTGGATTTCTATTTTCCTTCTTACTCGAGGTGTTTCTTTTGTTTCTTTCTGTTCTTTCTTCAGTTTTCACCGCTTTTTCTTCTTTTTTTCTTCAGCATACGTATACATTTTGCATACACATTTATACATTTTATGTATACATCAGGAACATTTTTATACATATTTAACATTTTTATACATGTTTAACATTATTTAAATACATGATTAATATTTTTTTACATTTATGTTTTATGACTACTTTTTTCATACACATTGAACATATTTGGTGTATATCAGGAACATTTTTTAGTACATGTTTATCATGTTTGAATTATATGATTAAGTTGTTTTTATACACCATCACCATTTTCTAGAATTACTTTTTATGTTCAAAGTTTTTAAGACACGTTCTACATTTTTCGTTATATCAAGATTTGTTCTGTACAGGTTTAACATTTTTGAAATAGATGATTAACATTTTTTAAAAATATTAGTGTTTGATGACTAATTTTTTCATACACACTATACCTATTATGTATATGACTACCTTTTAAAATATATGACTAATTTTCTTTCTTTTTCCTTCATTTTTCTTTGGTTTTATTCGTCTCTTTCTCGTTTTTCATGTCTTTCTAATTGTATCAGGTTTCTTCATTTTGCTCAATTTTTCTTTGTCAATTTTCATAGGTTTCTTTTTTGTCAACACATGTTGACTATGTACGCATTCAAAACAAATTGTATACATCAGAAACATTTTTTATATACATGTTTAATATTTTCAAATACATTATTAAGAGTTTTTGTAAAATTATTTTTTTAATGTATATCTTTTTTTCATACACATTGTACATTTTTTGTATATACCTAATATATGTTTAACATTTTTCAAATAATTTTTTAAATTTTCGAATACATGGTCAACATTGTTTATATTCACATTTAACATTCTTTTCAAATTGTTGATTAATATTTATCAAATGCATGAATAACAGTTTTTGATCACATGGTCAACATTTTTATTTACACATTTTATATTTTTCAAATGCTTTATCAAATTTTTTAAAATACAATATTATCATTTTTGAACATTGGTCAACATTTTTTCTGTACACAAATAACATTTTTCAAATGCTTAATAAGATTTTTCAAATCCTTTAATTTTGTTTGAATACATTGTCAAATTTTTTCTATACGAATTAAAATTTTCAAATACTTGTTTAACATTTTTTTAGTTGCTTGATTAACATTTTTTAAATACATTATCAAGGTTTTTACACACACATTGTATATTTTGTTTCTACATTTTTTGTATACATGAGCTACTTTTCACTATACACATTCAACATTTTCCAAATGCTTGGCTAACATTTTTCACATGTCTTTATGTAAAGTGTATTTTTAATATATTTATTTAGAATATCTGAAAGTATAAATAAAATTAGAAAAGACAGAAAATAAAGCGAAAATAAAAAACGAGAACCCGCCTCCCCCTCCTCAAAAAACAAGGTTGTGGCCTCCCGCGTGCCTTGGCCGGCGCATCTCGCGCTTGCTTTACGTGAGAGTTCTCTACATCTCGCGTCAAGCGAGACATAAGGGTGCCCGGATCTCAGTGCCTTTTCCTCCTTCGCCACAACCCATGATCTAGCGAACCATCGGATTCCTCCACTGGCCCATGAAGCGCGTTTGAAAAACGACTAGGCCCTATTAGATCAATTTTTTCGAGAAAAAAGATAATTAACGAAAAACTTGTGATGTATAAAAAGTAAAAAAACAAGGAATAAAAATTGAACATGCTCTAATTTCTAAAACAAACAAAATTGCGGCCGATGGCAACTTCAAAGAAAAAATATAGTTTTTTATCTAGAAAAGTCCAATACATTTACCATAGTATGAAACGAGAGATTTTTTTAAAAACAACTCCCATCCTCTTAATAATAAAAATGTCACCCTCATAAAAATAAAAATGCAATGTTATAAATAATAAAAAATGCCATCCTCTTAATAGTAAAAATGCTATGTTATTAATAGTAAAGCTACTATGTGCAAAAAAAACTTTAATTGTTAACATTATGAAAAAAATTGATCCTCTTAATAATAAAAATGTCATGTTATTAATAATAAGCTTCCATGTACAAAAATGTATTTGACTTGTGAATTTTTTAAAAAATCTTTAAAATAAAAAATGTCACGTTATCAATAATAAACTGCCATGTACAAAAACAAACTTAACTTGTGAAGATTAGAAATAAAATTTTAAATTTTCCATGTGCAAAGTTCAAAAGTATATAATTGCCATGTTAATTCTTTTTTAAAAATTGCCATATACATAAGAAAAAAACATAATTTGCCATCTATAAAAAAAAGGAGGGACTAAGGTTTGATCTTAGGTCTCCCAAGTAAAGGCTTGCGTCCCTAGCCAATGCGGTATGCAGTAGTGTTTTTATTAGTATAGTGTTTGCTGGCCTTTGTATTTATAACGAACAAGTTAAAATTTTCACTTGCCTCATGCCCCTGCGCCAAGATTTAAAATCTGACGTTAGACAAATATCTTTTCTGTTACTATAAAAACAAGTTATTTATTTTGCTATTTTTTAAAATTTACTATTCATTTGAATGCATGTGAGACTATGTCCACCATAGCATTTTCGATGGATCATGTGGAACTATGTCCACCTTAGCTAGAGAACACTAAAATGGCGACGCATGCATGCAACACGATTACGATCATATCCATATTCATAGTGTGAAATGTGCATACGCTTCTCCCCCCTTCTCCCTCTTACCATGACAAGCCCTTGGGAAATAACCTCGATGGGCAGAAAACGAAAGGCGTTAGACCCTACTAGCCCAACCCTAGAAAGTCTTAAGATCTTTTTGATACTTGCCCTGCTCCCGTTTAAGGAGAAACAATTTCACGTTTTCCCTAAAAGGATGGGAAGATTAGAAAAGTCCTATTGATTGTTGCTTTCTCCAGACCATCAGGAATAACTTGTATGGAACGGACGAGACTCCTCACAATGATCGATTCATATGCCTGCCCGGACCAATGTTCTTATACATATTAGGGCATCTCCAACACTGACCCTCAAACCGCCTGCATTTGTCCGGATCGAGTGGTCCGCACGCAATTTGCCATCCAATGCAGTTCCAATCGGTCCACAGACTAGTTTGGACATCTATTTTCTACAAACCGAAGCAAATGGGTGCAGGGGGAGGGGAGGGGGAGCTCTGTGCGAGAGTCTGACCGCCGACACGTAGGACTTCGACACCCTCAAATCCCCTCCCAGTTCACTTTTCTTCCACCCTGTACCTGCCCCCCTTACTTTGCATTCGCACCCTCGTCGCCCGCAGCCGCCATTGTACCTCTCCGGCAACTGCCCAGGCATCATAGGACGTCCACAGCCACCACTAACGCACCTTCCTGATACGTATGCAACGTATCTATAATCTTTGATTGTTCCATGCTATTATATTATCTGTTTTGGATGTTTTCTAAGCACTAATATGATATTTATATTATTTTTGGGACTAACTTATTAACCTATAGCCCAGTGCCAGTTTCTGTTTTTTCCTTATTATTGAGTTTTACACAAAAGGAATATCAAACAGAGTCCAAACGGAAGAAAACTTTCACGATGATTTTTCTTGGACCCGAAGACATCCACAGAGCTTGGAGATGAAGTCAAAAGAGTCCCAAGGGCTCCACAAGCCCTCAGGGTGCACCCTAGGGGGGCCTCTGGCTTGTGGGCCCCCGGGAGTCCTCCAACCTTAATTTTTGCTCTATAAATTCCCAAATATCCCCAAACCAACATAAGCATCCACCAAAATATTTTTCCACCGCCGCAAGCCTCTGTTCCCGTGAGATCCCATCTTGGGGCCTTTTCCGGCATCGTGTCGGAGGGGGATTCGATCACGGAGGGCATCTACATCAACTCTATTGCCCTTCCGATGAAGCATGAGTAGTTTACCACAGACCTACGGGTCCATAGCTAGTAGCTAGATGGCTTCTTCTCTCTCTTTGATCTTCAATACAATGTTCTCCTCGATGTTCTTGGAGTTCTATTCGATGTAATATTCTTTTGCGGTGAGTTTGTCGAGATCCGATGAGTTGTGGATTTATGATCAGATTATCTATGAATATTATTTGAGTCTTTTCTGAATTCTTATATGCATGATTAAATATCTTTCTATTTGGTTGGGTTTGGCCAACTAGATTGGTTCTTCTTGCAATGGGAGAGGTGCTTAGTTTTGGGTTCAATTTTGCGGTGTCCTCACCCAGTGACAAAGCAGGGGTAGTGAGACACGTATTGCATTGTTGCCATCAAGGGTAAAAAGATGTGGTTTTTATCATATTGCTTGAGTTTATCCCTCTACATCATGTCATCTTACTTAAGGCGTTACTCTGTTCTTATGAACTTAATACTCTAGATGCATGCGACATAGCGGTCGATGTGTGGAGTAATAGTAGTAGATACAGGCAGGAGTCGGTCTACTTAACACATACATTGGATCGTCATAACTTTGCGCTTTTCTATCAATTGCTCAACAGTAATTTGTTGATAGAGGCGGGGTGTCCCGGTCTTTCGATGAGGTGTTATCTATCGATTTGGTGGAGTTGGCTTTGACAATCCGACTACAAACGTGCACGGCATTGGGCCTTAGCAATCGCTAAACCAATCTCCTGAGGTTACTAACGATGCCGGAAGCACGATCAGTCTAACCACGAAGGTCTATTCCTGCATGCAATTGAAGAACAAGCAAGAATATGATAAAGCAATCAGAATATTGCGAATATATATATGAAGTGTTGATAAAAGTGGGGATCCGAAAGCGGTCTTGGTCTGGTCGTTGGACACAAACGAAGTACACAAAGTTGCAATGGCTAACTTTTAACTAAACAAACCCCAAGGGAAAAGCTACTAGATGGATCTACTTATATAGGAGCAAGGGGTGGCGGCCAAGGAGGTGGGAGAACGTCCCAAGGCAGCCTAAAACCAACCCTAGGTTGTACAAGGATCATGGGCCCAAGTGGAGGTGATGCAACACATTTGGACTTGTAGTTTGACTCGGATTCTGGTGCAATGTCAGATTGTTTCGTCCATAACTCAATGCTCCAGATGAATTTGAAGGTGAATCCAATTGTGTTGGAAAGTACACGAAATCTACTTCCCAAGAAAAAAAGAATCACCCAATTCGGAGTCCGTTTGAAAGAGTTGTTGGCGTTTTGAGTCAGGTATGTCTGTGCAGTCCGAATCTGAATCCACAACGTGAGAGACTTGGACTCTATCTTCTCTTGGCCCAAAAGTGACATGAGAGGACTTTTTGAACAACACATAAACTTCTTTTTTTCCCTTATCTTCATATGTGGATTGAACAAATGTCCCATACACCTACAATTAGACATGGCACAAAAGTCTGTGAAGTATTTTTGTCCTGGATGACATAAATAAATTATTGCATAGTTTGCATTAGAAATCACCTCGCAAATATATATGTATGCAATATTTTTGGTCGTATCCAAGGTAGTCATGTCCTCATCATCCTCCCCTTCTTGAAAACAAAGCCGTCCTCGGCGTTGCTTAATCTGAAATGTGGCTAACAAAAGAGACAAGGTGTACATGTTGTATATGTATATGTCATCCATTTTTACTTCCCTTGATTTTTGCACGTATGACACATGTATATATGAGTAACTTTCATAGTTCATAAAATCTAAAGCCAAACAATTATCACAAGAAGTACAAGGCATTAAAATATTGCAACTCAGTTTGCACATATAAGTGAAGCTCTTATTCATTTCAAAAGATTGACAATGTTCATCATTAAACCATCCCAACATTGGTGAATAAACCTTACTTGCATCAAATTTACATGCTACAACATGCTTAAATAAGCAAACATGCAATACGTCATTGGACACAGAATCATCACCAAGATTAGAGGTCATATCAAAATGATTAAACATTGGTTCTTTTGCATCAACAGTTAATTCAGTGAGTGCACTCAAAATTGTTGGTATTTTAGTTGTTTGATCACATGGCAAAGTCAAATTATCAACATAGTCCTCTAAAATAGGTGGTGTGATCAAAGTAGTGGGTAGCTCATCAGATGGTCCATTCAAATTGACAAGGCATTCATCATTCTCATGTAGAGATGGAAGATCAGTACCTTTGTCATTACCTCTTATGATCAACTCAGATGATGTAGCCACTCTCAAGGGCGATGTGTCACATGGTGGAGGTGATGTAGTCCTCGCAACAACGGATGTGGTTATCATAGTATGCCTAGTAGTTGAAGGAACAATCATATCAACTCTTGGAATGTGCACCGTGTGCTTGTTATCCTCGTTGCCAACATGTCGTTTTATTTCCTGTTCAGCTTTGCAAGCAAGACGAAACAAATCGTCCATAGGATAACACTCTTCATGAATGAGTATTTCTTGAATATCACGGTTTAGTCCTCCCCAAAATCTATCCATAAAATCATCTTCACTTTCTTCTAAAGAGGAATGCAACAAGGTAGTTTGTAAATCATCATAATATTTTGTTACAGTGTCACTACCTTGTTTTAAATGTTGAAACTTCTTAATAATGTCATGAGTATAATAAGCAGGGACGAAAGTATGTCGCATGGCAAGTTTCAAATCATCCCAAGTAGTAGATATATAATCAGGGTGTAACCGACAATATTCACTCCACCAAACCAAAGCATAACCAGTGAAATAACCAATCGCAACCTTAACCTTTTTATGTTCATCAAAATTATGGGAAGCAAATATATTTTTTATGTCGAACTCCCATTTAATATATAAAGCAGGTCTAAAACGGCCATTAAATGGTGGTATAGATACATTAACCTGATCATGTGCATTTGGATGTTTGTGCACCTCTTGTGACGGTTGTGGTATTTGCAAAGGTGGTGGCACGTCTCCCATGATCGACAAAGCCCATGAATTGACTCTGGATCCTATCATGATTAGTAGAAACAAGAAACAAAATCCAAAAAATATTCCTATGAACTACTTGGAAGTGGTGGTAAAACGCTCATAGTATAGCAAATCTCAATATCTTACAAGTTCTTACCATGCAGCATGTGGTGATCGGCAACCAGCGGTGTCAAATAATTTTGAAGATTGAGTAAAGCGATTGCCAGGGGAAAGTGCGTAAACACGGTGTAGAAATATGTGGAGCTTTGAAGGCTTAAGTATATGGTAGCAAAAGATTAGCAATAATCAATTCAGAGATGCAATGTTGAAGAAACGCTCAACGACGGTACTGTGCTGGTCCTAGGCTAGACCGTACTAGAGACGCGAGCCTAGAACACTAATGAGGCCACGGCGTAGCACAACTAGCATCAATAAAGGATATGAAATAGCTCTGGACAGCAAGATATAAGTGAAAATCACAATAGCAGTAAAGATAATGATGAGAAACAACAGCCAAGCTGGATATATCAACAACTTTCTCTCCAACTTTTCTCTGGAAAAGTTTGTGCCAATTTTCTAATAATTGTTCTCAAGAATGGCACTGACTCAAGCTTCCAAATGCAAAAAGAATCACTCAATTCCGAGTTGATATGAGGAGTCAAAAAATTCTAAAACTGACTTGAAAAACTGGAATAAGCTATGTTCGCGAGCTTCGGAGGGCAAAAAGACCTATTTAGAAGCTGTTTTGGAGGTTCCAAATATTGAACTTGCTTCTGCAACTATTTAGATGCGGCTTGTCGATAGCTTTCATTTGAGTACTAGCGCAGCCAAAATGAACTTCGTATGAAGAAGTTATGCCTGTTTTACTGAACAGTGCGCAAAGCAGATTCCAATCCGAATTCAACTACGAGATTGAGTCTAGATAGATCCAAATTTTGTTTTTTTCTTCTCCCTTTTTTTCCTCACACTTTTTTATTTTTCTTTCTCTCTTTTTTTTCTCTTCCTTTTTTTTTCTTTTTTTCTCCTTTTTTCTCTCTCTCCCTATTTCCAAAACAAACTAGATAAGATGCAGATTGGATCAAGCGAAGATGTGAACGATCTCAACTATGATTATGACAATGAACGATGGGTAGCACGTGGTGGAAATTGATGGATGGGTGTTGGACAGCGAAAGGGATAACGATGCAGCAGCGGCGTGACTAATGTGAATAGAATTCGAAACTCTAAACGAACTAGACACTAAGACCTGCAACTCGACACGACGATGCAACCGATAATTCAATAAAGCAAACAATGAAAAGAAAATTGCAAAGGCTCAGACTGGCTAGGACAAAGGATGAATAGATCTAACTTTTTTTGTAGCTTTTTATTGGACAATAGGTAAGAAAATAAATGTAATCTAGGGATAACTGAAAATTCTCACCGAGCAACCTGAAAACTTATACCACTTGATAGAGGCGGGGTGTCCCGATCTTTCGATGAGGTGTTATCTATCGATTTGGTGGAGTTGGCTTTGACAATCCGACTACAAATGTGCACGACGTTGCGCCTTACTAATCGCTAAACCAATCTCCTGAGGTTACTGACGATGCCGGAAGCACGATCAGCCTAACCACGAAGGTCTATTCTTGCATGCAATTGAAGAACAAGGAAGAATATGATAAAGCAATCTGAATATTGCGAATATATATATATGAAGTGTTGATAAGAGTGGGGATCTGAAAGCGGTCTTGGTCTGGTCGTTGAACACAAATGAAGTACACGAAGTTGCAATGGCTAACTTTTAACTAAACAAATCCCAAGGGAAAAGCTACTAGATTGATCTACTTATATAGGAGCAAGGGGTGGCGGCCAAGGAGGTGGTAGAACGTCCCAAGGCAGACTAAAACCAACCCTAGGTCGTACAAGGCTCATGGGCCCAAGTGGAGGTGATGCAATACTTTTGGACTTGTAGTTTGACTCGGATTCTGGTGCAACGTCTGATTGTTTCATCTATAACTCAACACTCCGGATGAATTTGAAGGTGAATCCAATTGTGTTGGAAAGTACACGAAATCTACTTTCCAAGAAAAAAATAATCATCCAATTCGGAGTCCGTATGAAAGAGTTATTGGCGTTTTGAGTCAGGTATGTCTGTGCAGTCCGAATATGAATCCAGAACGTGAGAGACTTGGACTCTATCTTCTCTTGGCCCAAAAGTGATGTGAGAGGACTTTTTGAACAGCACATAAACTTCTTTTTCCCCTTATCTTCATATGTGGATTGAACAAATGTCCCATACACCTACAATTAGACATGGCACAAAAGTCTGCGAAGTATTTTTGTCCTGGATGACATAAATAAATTACTGCATAGTCATTAGAAATCACCTCACAAATATATATGTATGCAATATGTTTGGTCATATCCAAGGTAGTCATGTCCTCATCATTTGTTCACCCACCATATGTTTTCTTTCAAGAGAGAAGCCTCTAGTGAAATTTATGGCCCCCGGGTCTATTTTCCATCATAAATTTTTTCAGATCTATAAACCAAAAAACCCAAAAATACATTGCTGCAATTTATTTGTTTTTACTTTGTTTTACGTTTTAGTAATCTTTTATATCTATCTCTATCAGATCTGATCCTTGCAAGTGTCCGTGAAGGGATTGACAACCCCTTTATTGCGTTGGGTGCAAGTGTTTGATTGTTTGTGCAGATGCATAGATTGGAGACTTGCTTGTACCTCCAACTATATTGATACCTTGGTTCTCAAACTGAGGGAAATACTTATCTCTACTTTGCTGCATTACCCTTTCCTCTTCAAGGGAAAAACTAATACAAGCTCAAACTCTCATCTCTTGCATTACATTATTCGCCATTTGCCTCTTGTTTTCTGCTCCCCCACTTCTGAAATGTTTTAAAAAAACACAAAAATATTTGACTTTTTATTCGCCCTTCTTCCGTTCGTCTTTTCGTTTGCTTTTTGGTTGCTTGTGTGCTAGATTGCTTGTTTTGCCATCATGGCTAGCTCCTCTATCATAGTCGATACCCTAGAAAAGAAGGTTCTTAATTTTAAACAAAGGGGTGGGGAGAATCTAAAAGATGCTTGGTATAGAATTTGCAATGCTCAAAATAGATCTACTCGTAAGCAATCCACTACCGTTCTTCTTTGAAATTTTTATGTGGGTGTTACTACTCTGAATAGATATGTGCTAGACACCATTACTCAAGGTAATTTCTTGGGTAGTCACACGATGGATGCTTACAATGCTATGTTAAATCGGGATCTCCACCACTTATGGTTAATGAAACAATATTAAGTTTGGAAGATGTGATCCAACGGCTTGATATTATTGAAAATAAAATTTCCATCATAGAGCTTATTGAGAATTTGGATAAAAAGATCCATAATAACATTACACAACTCGGATCAAAGGTGGGGATCACTTTGAAGAACTTTAAGGAAACAGAACCCATAGTTAATGAGAAAATTGTTCAAGATTCCTCTAGAATTGATAAATTAGAAGATATTATTACTAACTTGGGTTCCGCTTTTGCCACTATCAAAACTACTCCAAAACTTCCTCCTACTAAAACTACCAAGTTTATTTATGTTCCTAAAAATAAGGGTGAATCTTCTAGTAAAGAAAACGAAATCTTAAGATGATAAGTGTTCAACCTAACTTTATCAATATTATTAAGCAACCAATTGCTATGAGTGAATTTCTTGATTCCTTGCCTAGGAGTGTGATTATTGATAAGACCAAAGAATCTCATAGAGGTTATAAGTGTGCAATCGAGGAAGTGCATACCAAAGATGACAATACCTAGATCTATGTTTTATGCCTAGCTAGGGGCGTTAAAAAATAGCGCTTGTTGGGGGCAACCCAATTTTATTTTTATGTTTTATGTTTTTGGTTCTGTTCTTCAATAAATACACATTATTACCTTTGTAGTAATTGTGTTTTGGTGTTTCTAATTAGTGTTTGAGCCAAGTAAAGCCTTTGGGACACTTTGGTATATCGTCGATTTGATCTTGATGAAAAATAGAAACTTTTACGCCCAGTAACAGAATTGTTTAAATTCACAGATGTGCAATAAAATCCTGAATTTTTTTACACAAGATTTATATATGAATTTCCTATGTTCTCCTAATTTTTCAGAAGTTTTGGAGTTACCGAAGTATGCGAAGTTTACAGATTACTACAGACTGTTCTGTTTTTGACGGATTATGTTTTCTATGTGTTATTTGCTTATTTTGATGAATCTATGGGTAGTATCCGGGGGTACGAACCATGGAAAAGTTTCAATACAATAGATATTACACAAATATAAATAAAGAATGAGTTCACAACGGTAGAAAAAGTGGTGATTTATTATCTTATACTAACGGATCTCATGAGTTTTCTCTTGAGTTTTGTGTTGTGAAGTTTTCAAGTTTTGGGTAAAGATTTGATGGACTATGGAATAAGGAGTGGCAAGAGCCTAAGTTTGGGGATTCCCAAGGCACCACAAGGAAATATTCAAGGACAATCAAGCATCTAAGCTTGGGGATGCCCCGGATGACATCCCCTCTTTCGTCTTGAATCCATCGGTAAATTTACTTGAGGCTATATTTTTATTCACCACATGATATGTGTTCGGCTTGGAGCGTCTTGTATGATATGAGTCTTTGATTTTTAGTTTGCCACAATCATACTTTTTGTACACACCTTTTGAGAGGGACATGCATGAATCGTGAATTTATTAGAATACTCTACTTATATTTATTGAGCAAGGCAATTTGCTCTAGTGCTTCACTTATATGTTTTTAGAGCATGGCGGTGGCTTTATTTTATAAAAATTGTTGAACTCTCATGCTTCAGTTATATTATTTTGAGAGTCTCTAAATAGCATGGTAATTTGCTTAGGTTATGAATTTATTCCTAATATGATAGGCATCCAAGAGGGATATAATAAAAACTTTCATATAAAGAGCATTGAATACTATGAGAAGTTTTATTCCTTGCATATTGTTTTGAGATATAAAGATGGTGATATTAAAGTCATGGTAGTGAGTAATTGTGGATTGGTAGAAATACTTGCATTAAAGTTTGTGATTCCCGTAGCATGCACGTATGGTGAACCGTTACGTGATGAAGTCGGAGCATGATTTATTTATTGATTGTATTCCTTATGAGTGGCGGTTGGGGACGAGCGATGGTCTTTTCCTACCAATCTATCCCCCTAGGAGCATCCTTGTAGTACTTTTTTCGATAGCTAATAGACTTTTGCAATAAGTATGTGAGTACTTTATGACTAATGTTTAGTCCATGGATTATACACACTCTCGCCCTTCCACCATTGCTAGCCTCTCTAGTACAGCGCAATTCTCGTCGGTGCATTAAACCCACCATATACCTTCCTAAAAACAGCCACCATACCTACCTATTATGGCATTTCCATAGCCACTTCGAGATATATTTCCATGCAACTTCCACCATTCCCATTGTTATGACACGCTTCATCATTATCATATTGCTTTGCACGATCATGTAGTTGGCATTGTATTTGTGGAAGGCCATCTTTCATATTTTTTTATACATGTCGCTCTTGATCATTGCACATCCCGGTACACCGCCGAATGCATTCATATAGAGTCAAATTTGTTCTAGAATCAAGTTGTAATTCTTGAGTTGTAAAGTAAATAAAAGTGTGATGATCATCATTATTAGAGCACTGTGCCATGTGAGGAAATGATGATGGAGGCTATGATTCCCTCTCAAGTTGGGATGAGACTCCGGATGAAAAAAAAGAGAGATAAAAAAATTAAAAACGAGGCCAAAGAGCCCAAAATAAAAAAATGAGAGAAAGGAGAGAAGGGACAATATTACTATCCTTTTTTCCTCACTTGTGCTTCAAAGTAGCACCATGATCTTCATGATAGAGAGTCTCCTATTTTGTCACTTTCATATACTAGTGGGAATTTTTCATTATAGAATTTGGCTTGTATATTCCAATGATGGGCTTCTTCAAATTGCCCTAGGTCTTCGTGAGCAAGCGAGTTGGACACACCCACTTAGTTTCTTTTTGAGCTTTCATACACTTATAGCTCTAGTGCATCCATTTCATGGCAATCCCTACTCACACATTGATATCTATTGATGGGCATCTCCATAGCCCGTTAATACGCCTAGTTGATGTGAGACTTTCTCCTTCTTTTTGTCTTCTCCACAACCACCATATTCTATTCCACCTATAGTGCTATATCCATTGCTCACGCTCATGTATTGCGTGAAAGTTGAAAAAGTTTGAGAACATCAAAAGTATGAAACAATTGCTTGATTTGTCATCGGGGTTGTGCATGATTTAATACTTTGTGTGATGAAGATGGAGCATAGTCAGACTATATGATTTTGTAGGGCTAACTTTCTTTGCCCATGTTATTTTGAGAAGACATGATTGCTTTATTAGTATGCTTGAAGTATTATTGCTTTTATGTCAATATTAAACTTTTGTTTTGAATCTTATGTATCTGAACATTCATGCCACAATAAACAAGATTACATGGATAAACATGTTAGGTAGAATTCCACATCAGAAATTCTATTTTTATCATTTGCCTACTCGAGGACGAGCAGGATTTAAGCTTGGGGATGCTTGATACGTCTCCAACGTATCTATAATTTTTGATTGTTCCATGCTATTATATTATCTGTTTTCGATGTTTTATATGCATTAATATGCTATTTTATATTATTTTGGGACTAACTTATTAACGTTGAGCCCACTGCCAGTTTCTGTTTTCCATGTTTTTGAGTTTTACAGAAAGGGAATATCAAACGGAGTCCAAACGGAAAAAAAACTCTCATGATGATTTTTCTTGGACCAGAAGACATCCACGAAGCCTGGAGATGAAGTCAAAAGAGTCACGAGGGCTCCACAAGCCCTCAGGGCACGCCCTAAGGGGGCGCCCCCTGGCTTGTGGGCCCCCGGGAGTCCTCCAACCCTAATTTTTGCTCTATAAATTCCCAAATATTCCCAAACCAACAGAAGCGCCCACCAAAATACTTTTCGGCCGCCGCAAGCCTCAACTCCCCTCACATCCCATCTTGGGGCATTTTCTGGCACCCTGTCGGAGGGTGATTCGATCACAGAGGACATCTACATCAACTCTATTGCCCTTCCGATGAAGCGTGAGTAGTTTACCACAGACCTACGGGTCCATAGCTAGTAGCTAGATGGCTTCTTCTCTCTCTTTGATCTTCAATACAATGTTCTCCTCGATGTTCTTGGAGTTCTATCCGATGTAATATTCTTTTGCGGTGTGTTTGTCGAGATCCGATGAATTGTGGATTTATGATCAAATTATCTATGCATATTATTTGAGTCTTTTCAGAATTCTTATATGCATGATTAAATATCTTTGTATTTCTCTTCGAATTATCGGTTTGGTTTGGCCAACTAGATTGGTTCTTATTGCAATGGGAGAGGTGCTTACTTTTGGGTTCAATCTTGCGGTGTCCTCACCCAGTGACTAAGTAGGGGTAGCGAGGTACGTATCGTATTGTAGCCATCGAGGGTAAAAAAATGGGGTTTTCATCATATTGCTTGAGCTTATCCCTCTACATCATGTCATCTTACTTAAGGTGTTACTCCGTTCTTATGAACTTAATACTCTAGATGCATGCTGGATAGCGGTCGATGTGTGGAGTAATAGTAGTAGATGCAGGCGGGAGTCGGTCTACTTGACATGGACGTGATGCCTATATTCATAATCATTTTCTTGGATGTCGTCGTAACTTTGCGCTTTTCTATGAATTGGTTGATAGTACTTTGTTCACCCACCGTATGTTTTCTTTCAAGAGAGAAGCCTCTAGTGAAACCTATGACCCCCGGGTCTAATTTCCATCATATATTTTCAGATCTATAAACCAAAAAACCCAAAAATACCTCGCTGCAATTTATTTGTTTTTTTACTTTGTTTTACGTTTTAGTAATTTTTTATATCTATCTCTATCAGATCTGATCCTTGCAAGTGACCGTGAAGGGATTGACAACACGTTGGGTGCAAGTGTTTGATTGTTTGTGCAGGTGCATAGATTGGAGACTTGCTTGTACCTCCTACTGGACTAATACCTTGGTTCTCAAACTAAGGGAAATACTTCTCTCTACTTTGCCGCATTACCCTTTCCTCTTCAAGGGAAAAACCAACGCAAGCTCAAGAAGTAGCACTGCCCTCCATGGATTATGCCGCCATGAACCTAGGATCCCTCTGCAGCTCGGTACCTCCACCCCTGCCGACGACGTCCATGGTGGGAAACATGCTCGCCAGGTGTTCGGTTAAATGCCATTAAGCCTTTTTAAACTTCTTGTTGTTTTCTAGAGTAAGCACGATGGCAGAGACTCAGTGATCGAGGATGAGTTGTTGTGTGATGCGTGGTTGGTCGTATCTGCGGACTTTGTATGCAGTAACTCAAGGGGCTCGGTATTTCGGCAACGTGTGCATGCTTCAATTCATGCACAAAAGAAATTTGCGCCTGACGACATGGATGTCATCCACAAATGCATTATGAAGTCGATATGGCATCGATGGTACACCATTTGCAACTTTGTCATGATGTTTTGCGGTGCGGTTGCACAGGTGGAGACAATATTGCCATTGGACTCGTCAGCCATGGAGATAATAAGTTTTACTTCCTGTTGCTCTATATGTTGGTTAATTCATTCATTTACTTAATATTGCTCTACAGATTGTATAGCGTGCACTGTCACACCCTAGCTAGTCATGCATTAGAGTGTTGCATCATGTTTACTCTTTCATCAGAAACTTGAAATGGGGATGACAGAACCCCCAGTCCCCTCTGAAACCAACTAGGGTTACTAAAATAATTTTTCAATGAACCTGAAATGCCCTTCTAAAATGCCCATCATTTTTGCCTTGGTTCAGAACCTCTGCCAAAAGTGGTGCACATTTTTCTAGGCCATCCTAGGGTTTTTGAATTAAATCATAGATATTTGAATTTGGGCATTTAAAATAATATAAAATATTTAAATGCTCAAATATCTCCAAACTAAAATGTTTCATGTTGGAAATAATCCAACTATGGGCCAGGAATAGTTTGGTGATTTTTGAAGTTGCCTAGGTATTTTATTAAATTCAACAAAGTTGCAGATATATTAAATAAAAAAAACAGAAACAGAAAAAAGGGGAAAACTTACCTGTCGCCCACCAGCCAGCCCACCTGGCCGGCCCAGCCCGGCCACCGCTCCAGCGAGCTGCTTGGCTTGCCAGGCAGGCAGCCAAGGTGCTCGGCGGCGGCACCGCAGCTCGCCACGCAGCTGCTCGCCGCCTCGCCGCCTCCCTCGCCCGGCTAACGCCGTGAACCGGCCTCCCTCTCTCCCCCGAACCCCCCAGACACCCCCTCTCCTCTC